>NW_015388131.1:115581-116746 GCF_001527695.2 Protobothrops mucrosquamatus
CTTCAGGCTGGTGTCTTCAGCTTCGTGCTTCTAAGAAGCACGAAGCTGAAGACACCAGCCTGAAGATGACGAATGTGACTTCGTCGAAACGTCGCCAAGGTACTTTTAATTCTACGCGGGAGAAAACCCGAATAACTAAAGACCTACATACAAACACCCGCGAAAACCTCAGAAAACATATATATATATATATATATATGGCTAGTGATAAAACTAAAAATCCGACTCTTGGGTACATCCATATTGTAGCAAAATAATCACGATCACCAAGAGGAAATTTGAAATGTTTAAAAGCAATTAAAAAGTTTAAAAGCAATTAAAACATTGTTAAAAATACAGGCAACCAAGCTTTCGTCAGGCTCTCCCGACATCATCAGGGTTGATAAGGCGGTTTCTCCCCTCCTTCCAAACATTTTTCCCAATGCGGAAATGTCTTTGGGGTGGTAACTTTGGGGAGAGCGCCCTGCCTGGCAAGTACTGTGATTGTTATTCTGGTGCCCTCTCCGACCCCCCCCCCCCGACTCTGCCGTTGCTAATGCAGTTATGATCCTAGACCCTTGCAGCCGTGCATCTACAACACGACCCTGGGTGAGCGGAATACGTAAACTGGGGCATAATAGCAGAGATGATCTCTCACAGCAACTTGGATTACTGCTGCTCCCGGATTCTTCATTACCCCCCCACTGCGCTCCTCCGTCTGAGGACACGTGGAGGAGGGAGGATTTGAGACTTCCCTACTCAGAAACAGTTGCGCAGGTGGAGAGGACGGCTCACTGCATGACGCAGCATAACATAGGAGGTCCGAACTTAAGCTCTCAGGGCTGCTTGACGGTAGAGGGTGGCGGGCGAGGGCTTTCTAATGGAGAGTGGGAGCACCTTCCCCCGTGCGCTATTCACACTGACGAAAGGGAAAAGGGGATCGTGTTTACTGCTTTACAGCTGAAGTTACGGTAAATGATACGCAGGGAGGTGATGAGAGGAAGCAAATGGAGGAAATATGTGGGCAACCCCCACAAACAGCACATGCTGACACGTTCCTGTCATTAGGATTACATAGGATTGGAGAGGGGGGTGAGGGAAAGGGTTATATAGAGGCATCCAATTGTCTTGATGAGGTTCCTAAAGATGGTCTCCCAATGATACGATGGCAAGGGAGACCTTCTGA
>NW_015388131.1:117788-122547 GCF_001527695.2 Protobothrops mucrosquamatus
TCTATATATATATATATATATATATATATGTGTGTGTGTGTGTGTGTGTGTGTGTGTGTGTGTGTGTGTGTATATATATATATAGGTCTTTAATTATTCGGGTTTTCTCCCGCGTAGAATTAAAAGTACCTTGGCGACGTTTCGACGAAGTCACATTCATCATCTTCAGGCTGGTGTCTTCAGCTTCGTGCTTCTTAGAAGCAGTATCTTCATTTTAGATGTCAAAAGTCTCTCTCTCTCTCTCTCTCTCTCTCTCTCTCTCTCTCTCTCTCTCTCTCTCTGTCCCTCCCTCCCTCTCCCTCTTTCTGCCCTTGGTCTGCCAGTCTTCTTCCCACTCAGTGTTTGTGTGTGTATGTGTGTGTGTATGTGTGTGTGTGAGAGAGAGGGGGGGGAGGCACTTGCACTTCCCCCTCTCTTTCTCTCTCTTTCCTCTCCCTTTCCTCTCTCTTTCCTCTCCCTTTCTTTCCTCTCCCTCCCTTTCTCTTTCCTCTCTTTCTTCTCCCTTTCTCTTTCCTCTCTCTTTCTCCCTCTTTCCTCTTTCTCTTTCCTCTCTACCCCTTTCCTCTCCCTCTCCCTTTCCTTTCTCCCTTTCTTTCTTTCCTCTTTCTCCCTTTCTTTCTTTCCTCTCTTTCTCCCTCTTTCTCTTTCCTTTTTCTTTCCTTTCCTCTTTCTTTCCTCTCTCCCCCCTTTCTTTCATCTCCTTTTCTCTTTTTTCTTTCTCCCTTTCTCTTTCTTTCCTTTCCTTTCCTCTCTATCCCCCTCTCCCTCTCCCTTTCTCTTTCCTCTCACTTTCTTTTCTCTTTCTCCCTCTTTCTCTCTTTCCTTTCTCTTTCCTCTTTCTTTCCTCTCTTTCTCCCTTTCTTTCCTCTTTCTCCTTCTTTCTCTTTCTTTCCTCTCTCCCCCTCTCCCTCCCTTTCTTTCATCTCCCTTTCTTTTCTTTCTCCTTTCTCTTTCCTTCCTTTTTCTTTCCTTTCCTTTCCTCTCTCTCCCCCTCTCCCTTTCCTCTCCCTTTCTCTTTTCTCTTTCTCCCTCTTTCTCTCTTTCTTTCCTCTTTCTCTTTCCTCTTTCTTTCCTCTTTCTCCCTTTCTTTCCTCTCTTTCTCCTTCTTTCTCTTTTTCCTCTCTCCCCCTCTCCCTCCCTTTCTTTCATCTCCCTTTCTCTTTTCTTTCTCCCTCTTTCTCTTTCTTTCCTCTCTCTCTCTTTCTTTCCTCTTTCTCTCTTTCCTCTCTCTCTCCCTCTCTTCACCTCCCCCCCATTTACTAGCAGAACCAGTTCACCTACCAAATTGTTTAACTTCCTCCCTTAGAGATGGGCAATGTGGATTCACCACATTCTGACAAAGAGAAATGCCAGCACCTCTCGTCGATTCTGCTGCAGGGACGGCAAACGCTGTATGTTAGCAATATCTGGAGAGCTACAGCTGTCCCATCCATTGCAATGTCACGCTTTGAAAGGCCCCTCACCCTCCTCCACTTCAGGCCGACTGCGCCCAGCAGGGAGCCTCAGTAGCCGGCGTGGAAGGGAGGAGGGGAGGAAGAGAGACAGACCATCTCCTCGCAGCTCACTTCCAATCCCAATGTGGTGAATCCTGCTTGGGATTTGGGACTGAGAGGGGGAAGATCCTGGCTCCCAAGCTGCAGGGACTTCCAACCAAGCTGCCAGGGGAGCTTGGTTGGCTCTGTTCCCAGCCAGCGCCGCGCGTGCGCAAAACAACAGCAGCAACAAAATGCTGCGGTTGCGACTTGTCCGCCTGCCTGGCTCCCAGGCCTCGGTAGCCAACCATTTGAAGTGAGCAGCCTCGTCCGTAGAGAGAGAAGAGGAGAGAGTGAGGGTGGATGAGCCGAGTCTGTGGCAGGGATAACAAGGGTTCGGGAGATGCTAGCACAAAAGTTCCGCGTCTTTTGACTTACCTGCCTTGCCCCCACTGGTTCTTCGCTCGAACAAGTCACCCTCTCTCTCCCTTTCCTCTGCCCCCCCCTCTCCAGATGAGGAGAGAGCGAGAGAGAGAGAGAATGAAAGGCAGATGGCACCGAAGGGGCAGGGAGGGGAGGGAGGCAGGAGGCAATAGAAGGCGCTGAAAGGCGCCCAGGACACCACGGATCGGCACGGGAGATGCATGGCGAGCTCGGCTGCCTAGGGAATGGCCCGGGAACGGCCCAGGAAGCGATGGCTCCCTGCTGCCGCCCGGCCCAACACGGGGAGACATATAGCCGGGTCGGCTGCTCGGGGAGCGGTCCGGGGACAGTGCAGGAAGCGATGCCCCCCTGCCACCCAGCCCGACCTGGGGAGACGCGTAGCCGGCTCGGCGGCCCGGGGACAGCCCAGGGAGCGATGCCGCCACCGCCCCAGCCAGGACTGCTGCCCGGCCCGGCAGACATGTGGTCGGTTTGGCGGCCTGGGGACTGCTGCCCAGCCCGGCCTGTGGAGACACGTGGCCATTGGCTGCTCGGGGACAGCCCAGGAAGCGATGCCCCCATCGCTGCCGCCGCGGCCCCAGCCAGGACTGCTGCTCAGCCCAACCCGCGGAGATGCGTGGCCGGCTCAGCTGCCCAGGGACGGCCCAGGAAGCAATGACCTCCTGCCGCTGCCCCAGCCGAGACTGCCACCCAGCCCAGCCTGGGGAGGTGCATAGCCGGCTCGGCGGCCCCGGGACGGCCCAGGGAGCGATGCCCCGCTGCCCCAGCCGGGAGTGAGGCCTGGGGGGGCAGCAGGAGGAAGAAGAGGGGAGGAGCAGGGGGGAGGAGGAGGCTCCGGAGCCACAGGAGATGGCTCAAAGAGCCACATGCGGATCCGGAGCCGCGGGTTGCCGACCCGTGGTCTAAGCCTAAATTAAAACTAGCCTAAATTACCTTAAAGACTAAAAGATTGACCCCAACCTGTTGGCCTTTCAAAGCCCCTTAAATTTTATTTCTTTTTTCATCAGGCCTAGGTATCCCATGGAAGTATGGCACCCGTTAAATGTATTGTGTTTAAGTTTAAAAATGCACTCTTTCATGTTTTTATTATAGTTTTTAACTGTTTTTATAGTATTTTTAAAATATTTTATTAAAGATTTTATACAGTAATAAATGCAAACATACAAATTTAAAAGAAAAGAATAAAGAAAAATACAGAATGAATAGACAGAAAGAGAAAAGAAAAGAAAAGAAAAAAAGAAAAGAAAGAAAGAATAGTGATGCAAAGAATTTTAACGATCATATATATTTGAAATCAGATTTTTTTTGTTCTAGTTTGATAGTCAACTAGAAAAGATATCTTGAAGATTATTTTTGTACATGGTAACCATAGCAAGACTCTATATGCACAAATTTGGAAAGACTCTAAAATACCTACAAAGAAGGACTGATTGTTGAAAATGACAGAATTTGCAGAAATGACAAAATTAATTTCCTTGATCAGGGAGAAGACAAGTATGGCTGGAAACATTTTATGAACTTTTTGCTGAAAATAGAAAAAATGTAATGGGAATTATGGCTTTGGTAATTATAAATGATAAAATATGGGAAGAATATTTTGAATTATGATATAACTTTAAAGAGGGACAATGATGATAAATGTAGCTGTAACTACTGTAAAGAAGATCAAAAGCCATTTTCTTTCTTTCTTTCTTTCTTTCTTTCTTTCTTTCTTTCTTTCTTTCTTTCTTTCTTTCTTTCTTTCTTTCTTTCTTTCTTTCTTTCTATTATGTTTTAATGGTTTGGGATGTTTTTGTTTGGTTTTGTGGCATGCCACCCAGAATACAATGGATGACTATATATATTTAATAAATAAACAGGTCTGTTTGTGTGTATGTGTGTGTGTGTGTTATCTGTGTGTGCAAGACTAATAGCTTTGTAGCTTTTTACTAAAAGCTTTGTGGCTCAAAATTCTAATGCATTGATTAATTTTATCCTGGTTTTTTATGACAAGCTGTTCCATTTGAATTAAAAGTCTGTGAAACAACAGCAATAAAGAGAAAGTGAAGGAATAATGTGCTCCTCCCATTTAAGCTACACTTAAAGCAGATGGTAGTGTACCAATTTCTTAGGATTATAAAGCAGCAATTAATCCCTTCTCAAGAAATGGATCTCTTCCCAAAGCAAGTTTTTTTTTTCTTTTTAATATTGGCAGATCAAATTAGATCTGAAATGGATTTACCAGCAGGTGGCACCATATAGCAAATATACATTGCTATGAAATTAACAGAGGTTTGAAAGGATTGTATTGTGTCCCCGAGAATTGTTGTTTGGAATAAGGATCTGACTGTGTCTATGGTATAGATTGCTATCAAGTAAATGATTCTCCATATATAGTAGCTGGAAGGCAAGAGCTTGGGAAAAATCAGATCGTGTTTTTTTTTCTCTTCTGGCAAAACGCAACCTAAGGGGATTTTTAATCAAATTTTTAGTCCGGGTTTTAGGGGGTTCCAGGAAGAGGGTGGGCAAACTGAAATTGATTCTCCCAGGCCGGCTGAAGGCCTCGGCGAGGTGGGCATAGGTCCTGGAATAGGGGAGGGGGGGAGGGTCTGCCTAATAGAGGGCAATTCCATTAAGACTGTGTATGGGAGGGGTAGATATGGCAGGAGCAGAGGGCCATATCACACTAGGGGAGGGCGCACCCGCTGTTTACGAGCTGTGGCACGCTCCGGCCCCCATGGCTCTTCTTGCAACCTAGGGGGTTTAGGATCTCAGGGCCTGGGCTTTCGGCTGATGCTGTGTAACGCCAGGTCCACGGTTAATAAAGCCCCCCTCATTTATGATTTGGTATCGGAGGGGGAGGT
>NW_015388131.1:123988-134325 GCF_001527695.2 Protobothrops mucrosquamatus
GCGCCTCACTTGTGGGGTACCACAGGGGTCGGTCCTCTCGCCTCTCCTGTTCAACATTTATATGAAGCCACTGGGTGAGATCATCCGTGGTTTCGGGGTGGAGTTTCATCAGTACGCAGATGACACCCAGCTGTACATCTCCACCCTGGACCACCCCAACGATGCCGCGGAAGTGATGTCCCGGTGCCTGGAGGCCGTGTGAGTCTGGATGGGGAGGAACAGGCTTCGTCTCAACCCGTCCAAGACCGAGTGACTGTGGTTTCCGGTGTCACGTCATAGCCAGTTGGTTCCATCTCTGGCTATCGGGGGTGAGTCATTAGTCCCCGCGGAGAGGGCCCGCAACCTGGGCATCCTCCTGGATGCTCGGCTGTCTTTAGACGATCATGTGATGGCTGTGGCCAGGGGGGCTTTTCATCAGGCTCGCCTGATACGCCATTTGCGCCCCTTTCTGGATCGGGACGCCCTACGCACAGTCACTCAAGCCCTCGTTGTTTCCTGCCTGGACTATTGCAATGCTCTCTACATGGGGCTCCCCTTGAGGTGCACCCGGAGGCTCCAGCTAGTTCAGAATGCGGCTGCGCGGGGGATTTGGGGGGCCTCTAGATGCTCCCATGTAATACCTCTCCTGCGCGAGCTGCACTGGCTGCCGGTGGCCTTCCGGGTGCACTTCAAGGTGTTAGTAACAACTTTTAAAGCGCTCCATGGCAATGGACCTAGGTATTTGCAAGACCTAGGTATATGCAATGGACCTAGGTATTTGCAAGACCAAACACCTCCCTTCGACCAGTCTGCTCCCACAGAGAGGGCCTCCTTAGAGTGCCGTCGGCCAGACAATGCCGGCTGGCGACCCCCAGGGGGAGAGCCTTCTCTGTGGCAGCTCCTGCCCTCTGGAATGACCTACCCCCCGACCTACATACAGTTGCAGACCTGCGCCTTTTTCGCCGAGCCCTGAAGGCCCATCTATTCCGTGCGGCTGGCCTGGCGTAGTTTGATTATGTTTCAGTGGGTTTTTTTGTATGGGTGTGTTTTTAGAACAGGCCTGTTATTTAATTCGATTTTAGAACAGAAACTATTTATTTATTATCGTGGTTTTTAGTATCACCTGTTCACCGCCCTGAGTCCCGTAAGGGAGATAGGGCGGTATATAAATTTAAAGAATGAATGAATGAATGAAAAAAAATATTGTAGAGTGCAAAGGACTCCAAGGATCAGTCTAGTTCAGGAGTGTCAAACTCAATTTCATTGAGGGCCACATCAGCATTGCGGTTGCCCTCGGGGGGCGGGTGTGTGTGGCCAAGGTGGGTGCGGCCTATTGGGTGGGCGTGGATGGAGTGGGTGTGACCTACTGGGTGGGCGTGGCCTGCTCTACATCATTCATGTCAAGGGTGCCTGTGGGGTCTGGGCAGGAGTGGGACAGATCTGAGGGTCTCTAGCAGAAGGGGATGTGACCAGGGCAAGTGCCAAGGTGTGGTCCACTGGAGGAGCCTCACTGTTCCTCTCAGGCCATGTGGGGAGGGGGGGTGCTGGATGGTGGCAGAGTCTGCCTGGAGCCCTGGGCAGCAGACGTCAAATGCCCAGCCTGGCCCTCGAGCACCTGCGGCACCAAGCCCAGCCCCACTTCCCCAAGGGGGCACCCAGCTGCACTTACCTCCTCCTCAAGGCTGCTGCTGCTGTGCTTGCTCTCCTTAGCCAGGTTGCTCATGATGGGTATGAGGGCAAAGTCAGAGGGAGGCCCATTCCCTCTCCATGGGGGGAGACCCAGCTTTGTATCCAAAGGTTCCTTAGCAATAGGATGAAAGACCCCTAGGATAGGCCAGGAGGAGGGGGCAAGGGGATGGTGAAAGAGCAGAAGGGCAGCACTAAGGCAGGACTTCCCTCAGACCCTCCCTCTCTTTCTTTCCTTCTTTCCTTTCTTCCTTCCTAAGTACAGAGTGGTGGGAAAATATTTGGGATGAGGGAGGGAGAAAAACAGGCAAGAAACGCAGCTGGGGATGTGTCACCCTTCATGAGGAATGAAGAAATGCACCATCGCCTGGAAGTGGCCAGCACATGGCCCTCACCTACTTCACATATCGGGCTTGGTGGGCTCTGGGGGAGGGGATGCCATGAGCAGTGTGAGAGTCAACGTTACCTGTGCAATGCCGCCTAGCCCCCAGCCTGCCTGGTTTCGGCAGGCAGTGGGGCGCTTTCCTCATAGCGCCAAGAGGCTGAACTGGGCGACGCAAATCCAAAAAGAAGTGCAATGCCGCCCAGCCCCCAGCCTGCCCAGTTTCAGCAGGCAGCAGGGCGCTCTCCTCACAGTGCCGAGAGGTTGAGCCAGGCAGTACGAAGCTCGCCAGCTTTGTACCATGCTGCATGCTGAAACTCCAGGCTGGGAGCTGGGCGGCCTTGCATTTCTTTTTGGATTTGTGCCGCCTGGCTCAAGCGTCTTGGTGCTGTGAGGAGAGCACCCCACTGCCTGCCGAAACCCCTCCCCCAAAGCCCATCAGCAGGATATGTGAAGTAGGCGAGGGCCATTTGCTGGCCACTTCCAGGTGATGGTTCATTTCTTCATTCCTCACAAAGGGTGACACCTCCCCAGCATGCAACCAGGGGTGGGGCCGACGCGGCAGGGGCTGGTTCCTCGCTGTTTCCAGACGGCCTTGTGGAGCTAAGACTGAATGTGTTTCAGCATAGATTGTTGTGTCCTGAGCCTGCAAAAGGCTGAACGGATGGTCCGCGTCACCAAGGACGCCCTCAAGAAGCTGACTTACGGCAATTGGCATCACAGGTTGGCTGACTTTCTTCTGGCACATCGTACTACTCCGTGCACTGCCACGGGTAAGTGCCCGGCCGAACTCCGTTGGGGTCGTCGGCTCGTGACTAAATTGGACAGGCTGCATCCGGAACGTGTAGCTGCACAGGTGTCTCAGCCACACCCACCATGGGTCCTGCGTGAAGGTGATCCTGTCTGGGCCAGGAATTACGGGCCTGGCCACCTCTGGGTCCCGGCTGTGGTCTGCAAGGTCTCGGGGCCACTGTTCTACGAGGTGTCCCTGACAGACGGCCGCGTGCTTCGCCGCCACATTGATCAACTACATGTGAGGCGGGACTTGACTATGGTTCCTTCTCAGTCTCCTCTAGGGGGGGAGGAGGAATGGGAAATGCATTCTGGGAATCAAACTCAACAGCCAACGATGGCTGTGGGGAGTGAATCGGGTACTCAACACCCAAGCTCCACAGGTGCTTCAGGTAGCAGTTCTTGGGAAAGGGGGTACACAGACACCCCCACACACACTCCAGCCTGGGAGTCCCACCGGTGGCAGACTAATTATCCACCCCTAACAAGCAATACTCCAGACACGGAGAATACCTGGGAGCATACTCACAACTCACAACATGCAAGAGAGCAGGCAAAACAAAGGGGGAACACGTCCCTTGCTGAAATGGCTCATAGAAGAATGTCCTCATGCATCAGGGCTAACAGGGAGGCATCCCTAAACCCTAGCACTACAGAAACGAGCCAGGAAAACCGCACTCCGTCAGGAAACACGGGAATGAGTCCAGAGGGGTTAGAAAACTCCATAGAGGGTAGGTCAACCAGGTTTAGCGATCAACAGGGCCCTGACTGCTTGAATACAGGAGACGGGCAGAAAAGTCAAACTGAAGTTACCAGTCATCCACAGGGCACTTCACCTAGTGCAAGAAGCAATGGGGAAAACAATACAAACTCCCCAGGTCTGAGAAGGTTGCTCAGGGTAAGAGGCCCTCCCAAATACCTAGCCGATTACGTAAGGTGAGCAGGTACATAGCAATAGCTGAACTAAGGGTACAGGCTGGTTGACTTTAAGGAAACAAGGTTGGGGGCCACTGGGTCCGGTTCAAAGGAACAGTCCCACACCTTATACACTGTGTGACATTAACTCATTATTAATTATATTACCATCACTAGGATGGCGTCCATGTGGGTGCAATCTTATTTCATCCAGGGGGAAGGGGTGTTGTGTCCTGAGCCTGCAAAAGGCAGGCTCGGGACGTTGCAAGAGTCCCGGGCATTTGCAGAAGCTGCCTGGGACCAGACTGAGTGGTGCCGGCCTTGTGCACATGCGCAAGGCGGGAAAAGACTGCCTCATGATTGGTTGAACTTGCCCGGGGATCAGAGGGTATAAATAGAGGCCTGCGTGCCTTTGCTCGGGTTGTTCGTGTTATGGAAGCAGAGAATAAAGACTTGTTAGAAATGCTTCGTCTCAAGCGCCATTATTCTCCGGACTTAACATAGATGGCCACCACAAAATTGTACATTGGCTCCCGGCCGGCCTGGGCCAGGGCCAAGGCAACGGGGGCTGTTCCCTCACTGTTTCCAGGATGGCTTCACGGGCCACATGAAACCACTTCGCGGGTCGCATCCGGCCTCCGAGCCTTGTGTTTGATATGTCTGGTCTAGTTCAACCCTTTACAACTAATTAAAATATGCATGAGAGATGACTGTCCAGCACTTCTTAACAACTTCCAGAGCTAGAGAACCTAGCACCTCCACAGAAACATTATTCTTCTGTTGAGCATTAAAATTGTTCTTGACCATCTTCTCTTTCTTTACCTCAGCATAAAAGCAATGTACCTCTACTCATTTTTTTTCCAGGTTGAAGTTCCAAGTTCCCTCAGTCTATCCTCATACAGCATGTCTTCCAGTCCCTGTATCATCTTAGCTGTCCTCCTCTGAATCTTAAAAACCTCAAACCCTAAACATGCACAGGGAAAAAATGTGAATGAAGAAAAAGACTGGACTTGGAGAGAAGAGGAGGAATATTAGAAATCAAACATTTATTTGGATGCAAAGTTTATTCTGGTGAATTCTGCTGTGTAGCATGAACACTCTGCAGTTTCCTTTGTTCCTTTTGTTCTGTGGTAACAAAACACAGAACAGCATTCCAGCATTGAGAAAATTTTCTTAATATAGACTGAACTGTTTTTCTTCACTATTGACTGCATTTTTTACAATTAACAGAGCATAATTGCAAAATGAATTAGATACAGATCTATTTGCATTAGTGTTCTTCCTACCCCCTCTAATGAATTAAGTGCAGATCTGTTTGCAAGGGTATTTTTTTCTCTCTGCATATTTATAAGGACTTATAAGGATTCCAGTCTTTACTAACTAAATAATTATGAATGAATTGAATACAATTTTTATATATATTGAATAATCCTGAAAAAAAATGAGTGATTATTTTAAAAAATTGTTTACAATTATTGTAAAGTTTTACTGATGGATCATAATTTTTTATTGACTAGATGGTAAGCTTTTATTGCCCTAAGCTGCAATTATCATTCTACCTTCTTTTGTGGATTACAAATAGTCAGAGACTGCAATACTTTTTAAAAATATTTTTAAATTTTTAAATAGTATTAAGTATGTTGTGGATTTTGGTGGATTACTTTGTATTATCTTTTTATATTGTGTGTGTGTATATATAATCTTTTTTATACTAATAACAAGCTGACATTTCATTTTACTTTACTAAGCTTAGAGACTCTTTTTTTCTTTTAAACAGATTTTTTTTACTTTCAAAATTTTATTCAGCTGTCACTTTTAATACATGTGTGGATTGCAGTTCAAAATGGTATAAGTCCTTTCAGCACTGTTACTCCATTATTCTGGAAGACTAACATTATCTCTTTAAATTTTTATTTATTTATTTTATTTAAAAAAAGCTTCTAAATTTTGGGAAATTTAAAAATAAACTTCTAGAATTTTTGAAAATTTGAAAAAAAAATCCTTTTAATGAGGTGAGAGGTGGCCCAACTGTGAGGTGGCCCAGCTGAGAGGCAGCCCAGTGTCCCAACTGAGAGGTGGCCTGGAAGCTCATCTAAGAGAAGGAGGGATAGCCCAGCGACCTAGCCTGACATCTGAGTGGAGGCAGTGCAGTGAGCCACTCAACAGCAGTGAAATGGAGCTAGGTGACAGCAGATCAGTGGCTGTGAGCAGCACAGTAGACCTTGAGCAGCAGCAGTGCAGAGCTAAGAGGCAGAGGAGTGAACACCCAGAGCAGCTACTAAGAGCAGCATGGTGGACCAGCAGTGGATGAGAACAGCGCAGTGGACCAGCTGAGCAGCAGCACCCACAGCAGCGGCAGAGAGCAGTGCGGCAGACCAGCTAAGTGGAGCAGAGTGCCCACATCAGCACATTGTACCTGAAAACCCTGGCAGTGGCCAGGCAACCGAAGGGTAAGAAAGCAAGCAGGAAAAAGATAAATACAAAACACTTGTGGACAGGGAGGAAAGGGACAAGCTTTCAAGGCAGGGAGAAGGCGATTAAGAGCAAAGCATCTCCTAGAAAACAGCCTGACATTTCTAACAAAAAAAGTGCATATTACTTCATAAAGGGCCAAGAACTTTTGTAAATTCTTAAATTTTTAAAATATTTAAATTCCTTTAAAAAATTTTTTTTTAATTTTTCAATTTCTTTTTTCAACTCTTTTTTGAAATTTTAATCTTTTTTCAACTCAAATATTTTAATTTCAAATTACTTTTTCAATTTTTAAATCTTTTTCAATTTTAAATTTTTTTTTCAATTTGTTTTATTTTTTTAAAATTTTTTAAATGTTTTTCAATTTTTAATTTCTTTTTTCAATTGAAAAAAGTTTACTCATTTTAATTCTTTAGACATTTTTAAATTCTTAATGATCTAAGAGAAAAAAATAATAAACCACAGAAAAGGAGACAGATACTTCAAAACAGAGAAGATAGTGATGAATTATTCAAGACAGAGAACAAAAGACCAAGAATTCTTGTAAACTATTGTAAACTGACACTTCGCAACAGGGAAAATATTTAATGTTTAGAAAATTTATTTTTTTTAACAAACAAACAAAAAAAGTCATAGAAATAGAGATTGACACTATAGTGACTTGCAAAGTGTGCCCTATATTTCAGCTTATGCCCACAGAAGACCCAAACTGTGAATATATATCAAATGTAAACTACTTGAATTACTAGTAGAAAAAGTAAAGAGTCTAAAGGCAATTCTAGCCAGTTTGAAACTCAATGAACAAAGTGAGAAATCCCAGTCTAAACAGATTACACCAAAATAAAACACAATAGAGAGCAAACAGCTCCTTAAAAATGACCCCATATATGAACACAAAGAAGAAAAACAATACACCCAAATTGAACACAATAGGGTGTCAAGGTTCCGACTAATGAAACACTTCAAAGAACTTCCAGGCATTGTTTATCCTAAAAGCCTTTATTAACAGTTGATGGCACATCATGGCTTAGGATGCCAAGATCTAAAGTCCCCACCCCAGAGCAGTTATTTTTGCTAGCATTTTCCCTCCCTCTTTTGCTGTCATGAGTCACGTTCTCCAACCAGCCTGGGGGGCAAAGGTTCACTTCCTTCTGAAGCCTGTGCAAATTGCTCTCTCTCTACATTCTTTCTCCCCCCTCCCCTTCTCTTTCTGAGTTAACTCTAAAAGTGCCAGACAGTTCTGCATATTTTGTCAAAGCAAGAATATTCAATATTAGCAGCGTTGACATCCGCCCCCCCCCCCTTACAAAAAGGATACGTCCTGTATATGAACAAAAACATATGTCAGGGATGATTTCTTGCTTTGTTGGGGTGTTTTGCATGAAACCTTTTGACGAATCTGTCGGCTTTCACCTCACTGGATTTCACCCAGGTGGCTTCAGACAATGTGTATCCCTTCCATTGTACTAGGTATTGCAATTTCCCTTTAAAATTCTAGAGTCAAGAATACATTTCACTTCATAGTGGGTCTGTCCCGCAACTACGAGGGGCCCGGGTGCCTTCTCAGGGGAGGTCTTAAAGTGGAGCCCCGATAAGGTTTCAACAAGCTCCAATGGAAGACTGGGTGAATTCTCCCTAAAAGTCTAGGGAGTTTTAGTTCTACGGTGACCGGATTGATGATCTTTATGATAGGAAAAGGCCCCAAGAATTTCAGTCCTAACTTCTTACTGGGTAATTTGAGGTGTAAATATTTAGTCAACAGATAGATCTTTTCCCCAACTTGGAATGTTCTTTGGGGAGCCCTCTTTCTATCAGCCTGCTTTTTATAGGTTTCAAAAGTCTTTTTTAAAGCAGTTTTTGTGTTTCTCCAAACTTCTTCCCACCCCCTCACCCATTGGTCAAGTGTCTGGGAAGCGGAGGGCACCTGAGGGTATTCAGGTATTGGGCTGAACTCTTTTCCTGTGGCCACTCTAAAAGGCATGTAGCCAGTGCTGCTGTGCACAAAATTATTGTATGCCACCTCCGCAAAAGGGAGGAGGTCAGTCCAGTCCGTCTGTTGGTAAGAAACATAGCACCTAAGATATTGCTCTATCATTTTGTTAGTGGATTCTGCAGTCCCATTGGTGGCCGGATGAAAAGCAGATGATAACCCTCGAGATGATTCAATTAATTTAAGAAAACTCCTCCAAAACTTCGCTGTGAACTGCACCCCCCTGTCCAAAATTATTCGCTTAGGGGCGCCATGCAACCGGTAGATATGTTTCAGGAACAATTTGGTCAGCCGTTGGGCAGAGGGGAGTCCTCTGCAGGTGATGAAATGAGCCTGCTTCGAGAACAGGTCTATCACAGTCCAGATGACAGTATTTCCTTTACTTTCAGGTAGGTCTACTATAATGTCCATAGCTATTTCTTCCCAAGGGTTGAGAAGGGTCTGCCACCTGCTGCAGTAACCCGGGGGTTTTCCCTGGGATTCTTTTCATTGTGGCACATACAGTACAACTTTTTACATAGTTTTCCACATCCCGTTTCAGCCCCGGCCACCAAAATTGCCAGCGGGTGAGGTGTAGGGTTTTCAAATATCCAAAGTGTCCAGCCTGTTTTACATCATGGCTGTGTTTGAGAGCATTAAGAGGGAGGGCTTTGGGCAAATATAGCTTCCTCCCTTTGTAAGCCAAGCCATCCCTGTACGTTAGGGAGGTTTGATTATCTTTGAACCATTGATCGGCGAGGAGCTCTCGTTTTATTTTCTTTACTCCAGGCTCATCAGGATTGGGGACCCTGCGAGGTGTACGTTGAGTGGCATTTTGTGGATTGGGGATAATTGCCTCATTAACCTCCTCCCGTTTGCTTTTGTATTGGGGTAATCAGGATAGCGCATCAGCTAGGAAGTTTTTTCCTCCCGGTATGTACTTTAGAGTGAAGTTGAAGCGGTTAAAGTACTGTGCCCACCGCACTTGCTTTGGGGACAATTTGCAGGGAGTTTTCAGTGCTTCTAGGTTTTTGTGATCTGTCCATACTTCAAATGGCACCTTGCTCCCTTCTAGATAGTGTCGCTAGTTTAATATCACCCACCTAATCGCAAAGGCCTCTTTCTCCCAGATTGCTCATCTCCGCTCGCTTTCAGTAAATTTCTTAGAGGTGTAGACGCAGGGTTGCAGGACCCCACTTTTGTTCTTTTGCAGTAATACAGCTCCAACTGCTGGCATCGGCTTGAATCACAAAGGGCTCCCCTGGGCAGGGGTGCTTTAGGACCGGTTCAGCAGCAAATAGTCTCTTTAAATTCTCAAAAGCTGTTTGACAGCCCATCGTCCATGCTAGTGATTGGCCCGGTCATGGCTTCCCTCCTCCTTTGCCTGTTTTGAGTAGTTCTGTAAGGGGTAGGGCAATCTTGGCAAAAGAAGGGATGAATTGATGATAAAAATTGGCAAAACCCAGAAAGCTCTGGAGCTGTTTGCGAGTTTTCGAGGGCTGCCATTCGATTATAGCTTTCACCTTGGCTGGATCCATTTCAATACCCTCATGGGAAATTCTGTAGCCAAGATAATCTAATTGGGTCTGGTGAAATTCACATTTCAACAATTTGGCATAAAGCTTGGCATTCAATAGTTTATTTAATACTTCTCTCACCAGCTTTATGCGATCAGTCATATTCGTTCTGTATATCAGGATATCATCAAGATACACCAAAACCCCTTTGTACAAGTGATCATTAATCAACTGCATAAATATGGCTGGGGCCCCCTAGAGTCCAAATGGCATGACTTAACTGATAGCTCCCCATAGGAAGTTGAGGGCAGTTTTCCACTCATCTCCCTCTTTTATTCTCACCTGGTAATATGCCTCTCTCAGTTCTAATTTAGTGAACACACTCCCCTTAGCCAGATGGGTTAATAAGTCCTTTAGGAGGGGGAGGGGGTATTTATTTTCCACACTCACAGCGTTGAGACCCTTATAGTCTACGCAGAGATGAAGAGAGGAAGAAGACTAAAAAAAATGAAATTAAGAGCTTTTTTAGAGGGGTGTTTTATAAAATTTTTAGGGGGTACGGGGGCGGTTAGGGGGGGCAGGGGGGATGCCTCTCTGAGGCCAAGGTCAGCCATGTCTGAGGGAC
>NW_015388131.1:136837-139332 GCF_001527695.2 Protobothrops mucrosquamatus
CCAACAAGCGGGACTGGCCTAGGGGGAATTTTTAGTGGGGTTTTAAGAATAATTTTAAATTGACACAGGCCACATCAAATATTTCATTTTAATTAGGTTTTAAAGTGGGTATTTTTATCTCTGTATTTGTTTTACCAGGCTGTCAGCCGCCCTGAGTCCGTAAGGAGAAGGGCGGGATAAAAATCCAAATAATAAATAAATAAATAAATAAAGAGACCCATCTTTTTTCTCTTTAAACAACACAGGGGCTCCCACGGTAGATTTGGCCCGTTCAATGAACCCCCTCGCTAGGTTTTTGTTCACGTATCGCTGCATCTCCTCCATTTTGAGGGGGGATATACCATACATTCTCGGTCATGGGAGTTTGGCTCCTGGCACCAGTTTGATGGAGCAGTCATTGGGTCTGTGAGGGGGCAGGGCATCACATTCTTTTTCACTAAATGCCTCTGCCAGGTCCCGGTATTCATTAGGGATGAGTGGTTCGCCTGGTGGTGGTGAGGCAGCCATGTGCGCTCACTCATTGGGTGGTCTAAGGTGTCCCGCAACATCAGTTGAATCAGCGGGAGGTTTAGGCCCTATAGATAGTCTCACAGTTCTCATTCCTTTCTCCCACCAGATAAACGGCTTTCATTTGTACAACCAGGCTAGCCCTAGGATCACAGTCTCAGTCATTTTTTGAGCCACTAGGAAGCGAATAAACTCCCAGTGCGCACCTATTTCTAGGCGTAAGGGCTCAGTTAATTGTGTGACAAGGGTCCCTCCCATCAGGGAGCCATCGGCTTGCTTAAACCTCACAGGTTTGGAAAGCTGTTTTGCCCGTATGCCCATTTTCATGGCAAATGGCAGACTAATAATGCAGCGGGTGCATCCAGAATCAATTAGTACGTTTAAGTCCATTTGTGCCCCAGACTTGGGGATTATAAGTTTGGCGGCCAGTGAAAAAGGCGGGATTTGTCGACTCACTATCAGGTCGTTCTCTCCTTCATTATCGCTGTCAAAGGAGGGTAGAGCAGGGGCGGGTCCTCCCGGAGTCCCAGTGTCCTCCTGTGTGGCGGGTGTAATCTGGGCAACAGGTTCTTGCGTGACCCGGTTGGATTTTTCTCTCATTAGCCCTTGGGCAGGTTTCCTTCTCGTCGCTGGTTCCGGTCTGCTCTGCAGTCGGGGGTAGGGGACTGGACAGGTTGCTGCTCAATGTCCCTCTTGTCCACACCGAAAACACTTAATTGACGGGCCTGCGGGTGGGCTGGGTCTCTCAGCCATCGCAGTAGTTGGAGGTTTTTGTGGGGGGATTGCCATCCAGGTTGCTCTGGTGGCTGCTTGGATTCAGGTGGGGGAGGCTTCTTATAGCGGGCGAGTTGAACATCTAGCTTCACCGCTGCCTGGTACCATTCTTGCAGCTGATCAGGTACTGCTCGATAGATGCAGGCCTGAGAGAGGTGATCATCTAATCCCATGATGAAGTGATGGACTAGGGATTGTTCAGGCCACCCCTCTATTCGACCTGCTGTTTTGCGAAATTCCCGCTCGTACCCCAGGGCAGGCCTGCCGGCTTGTTTTATTTTGTGGATTTGTTCTCTTGCTTAAGACCAATAGATGGGTCCTCAAATCTTTCTCTCAGCCCTAGGAGGAAGAGGTGGGGGTCCTCCAATTCGGGGGCTTGCTCATTATATAAATTGTTCAGCCATTTGGATGCTTCTCCCTCTAGGCTGGACGCAATCACATCCACCCTGGCCCCTGGGTCTGGGTAGAGATAGGCCCAGTAATTCAAATGAGAACGCACTTGGTTGAGGAAAAAAAACAGCTTCTCTGGGTCCCCATCGAAGGTTGCTCTAAAACAGTGGTAGTCAACCTGGTCCCTACTGCCCACTAGTGGGCGTTCCAGCTTTCATGGTGGGCGGTAGGGGTTTTGTCCGATACTGAAGCACTTTCCTTTTTTTTTTAATTTAATTGACTTTTTTAAAAAAATTCATAACATTATTTAAAAACATTTTCATTAGGTTTTCATAAAATTCCCCGTGACAATTTAAATTTCTGAATATATACTATTTGTATTGCCCGCGCATAAGTTTAGTTCACGTTACGTACGTGAAATTAAATGGTGCTATAGTGCGACTGCAAACAAAAAAGCCTCATCTCAGAATAGCTCGCGCATCTCCCCCCACACCACCCAGCTGTAACAGACAAGCAGAGCTGGTAGCCGGCGCCCCCCCAAACCTAATCCACGATGCGTGAGAGGCATGCGCAGATGATGATACACGGCGCAGGCTCTTTTGTTTGCAGTCGTACTGGTCAGTATGCAGTTAGATTTGTGAGAGTGAGCACGTGCCTACAGCTTCAAACAAAATATTGTGAGTCCATGTCTCAAAAAAAGAAATACGCTCGTGGCTATTTGCCAGAGTATCTGAAGATGGGTTTCATAGAATCTGTTGTAAATAAACAACATCCAATGTGTTTATTGTGTCATAAAACATTATCCAATGAGGCAATGAAGCCAA
>NW_015388132.1:0-9079 GCF_001527695.2 Protobothrops mucrosquamatus
GTCTCATGCAAAAAGTATCAGAACCAAAAGATGCTGGGCAACCATCATGTGGCTTGGAGCAGCTCCCACTGTTGACCCAGAATATCCGACTGGCAGATGTTGGTCACTAATCTGCTGGACTCATTTTCTAAGCATAGGCCACTGACAAAATGTTGGATGAAGCTACCTTTCATCTTCCATTTCTGCAAGGGAAAAAGAAAGAAAAACAATAGCATATGAAACGTGTCCTCTTCTTTCCTTCACTTCTTCTTTTCTCTATGTGTCCCTAAATACCTATTTACTAATGGAAAGAGTAATAATTCAGCAAAGTTTTCAATTTCTTCTTTAATACACATTATCATTTTACATTTTGGTTAGGCCTTTTTCTAATCTCATGGCCTTGGCTGATCTTCACAAGCTAAGCCAGTCAGAATTGGTTAGTTTTTGGATGACAGACCACCAGGAAAATCCAATTAAGAATTTGATTTTTTTTTAAACCTCCCCCCCCACTTATTTAAGACCACAAAAACAAACCACTCCCATATAGTGAGCAGGAAAACCACACAGAAGAATTGAGCTTGAATTAAAGGAGATTTTACTTCAGATTCAGGATCAATCCATCCACGAAACAGCCTTATTTTTCAGTAAACCCTCTTAATGATAAAGGAGTACAAAGTCCATTAGCCAGTCTGTGATGGAAACATCAAGGTTGTTTTCCTTTAAAGGGTGGAACAATTGGAATTCCTGGAGTTCTAGCTAAGGAATTTAGAAATAAACTAGTATATATTTTGAACCACTGACATTAAATTGCTTTTGCTTCTTTGTAAATCATGTTTTTGGTTATCCAACTGATATTAAAGTACATGTATATAATACAGCTGCAATGCAACTGTATTGTAGCTAGGACAGACCCTTTGGAGTATAAGGGCACATGTGGGGACCCAATGCTTTCCTAGATAGATTTCTATGTATCTAAAGAGGGAAAGCATCTTTATATTTCCCTGGAAATTTCAATAATGAGGTAATATAACCTCCTTTTAATAATTGGATATCTATTTGAGTACATACAAAGATGCACTCTCCTCGCCAATCTTGATCACTATTTCTGGGTCTCCAGAAAGTTGCCAAGATAGTGGCAGAGCTCCAAGTATATTTTGCGCTAGAGGAACCTGACTGTCTGAATCTTTTCACTCAGGATTCTTGCCAGGATAGAGGAGGAAATTGTTTGGATTACTCTGGTGAACAACATGCATTGTTTTAAGCACCATTACCCCCATAGTATTATTCTGGATCACTTGCAAGGTGGGGCACTGCTCTTAGTTGTTCTGTTTCTTCCTGAGTGGGCAGTGGCAATAGGGGAGAAAAAGAGGTCATTTGTGGGGTGCCTCAAGGTTCATCTCTCTCCCCCCATATTATTTTGCACTGATGTAAAGCCATGTGGAAGACATTAATTGGATCACAGTCATGCTTAATTATAAATCACTTCCCAGGATGACACAGATATATTGGAAGTCCTGGCCTGGAGCCTGGAAGCTGCTAGACTCCAAGATCGAATCCCTGTAAGATTAAAGTGCTGTTGCCCAGAAGTCATCTAGCATTTTATTATTCTGGACTGGAAAGCCTACCTTAAAATAGCAAATCTGCCTAGAGGTCCTCCTAGATAGTGTGGAAGGTCTTTGATTAGTTTTCACTGGTGTACCAGTTGCATCTCTTCCTGAAGCATGATGTCCTGGAAGCTGTTACCCATACCCACACAACCTCTTAGCTATATTACCACAATGTGTTGAACATGAGACTATCTTCCAAATCTACCCAAGAGTTACATCTCATACAGCTGGCTTCTTGGAATCTTCACGTAGAACCAACCATCCGGTTCATTCATCCCAAATGGGTAGGCTGAGAATGTTTCCTATGCAAGACTGAAGATGGGGTCGGGGATAGAGTAATATGCTTTTTTAAAATGCCCCTTTATTGTGGAATGGGTTACCTCCAGCAGTCTGAAGGGCTGTTCTGAGAATTTTTAATGTGTGAGGAACTCTGCTTTTTTTTCTGGCATATTTGAGGTACCATTCTACCCCACATTTCTGAGATTTTTTGGTGACCTCCCACTCAAATAATAACCACGTTTGACATGCTTCATTTTGGGGTGGGTGGGTGTGTTTGATGATGTTGTCTGCTTTTGGTGCCTGCTGCAGTTCTACTTAAGTTTCTCATAACTAATGCTAATCTAGTTTTAGCCAATTAACATGCAAACAACATACAGTAACTGACATTAATACAGTAGATGGTTTCTGTGGTTGTGATTCAACTCATTCGTACAAATCAGCCTATGAGTAAGCACTATCTGAAGCCTCCACCTCTTTTATTGATCTGAGAAAAGGCAGCAGAAAAGAGAGGAAGCACAGAGAGGTATTTCTACGTAACAGCTGGAGATTAGTTAACTGTTTCATCTGCCCTGTGACTTTACCTAAATCATATTTTCTGTGAAATGGAGACCTGAAACAGAAACCCAATCCCTTCTGCCCCAGACAGCTGGCTTTGCATTTCACTCCTCCTATGTATTTGGAAGTCAGCTAATATAGCAGTGATGGCGAACCTTTTAGAGACCAAGTGCCCAAACTGCAACCCAAAACCCACTTATGCATCGTCAAGTGCTGGGTGGGTGTGGCCCATTGGATGGGTGTAGCCCATTGGGTGGGCGTGGCTGCGGTGGTAATGACAGACTGGGTGGGACTAAAAAGTTCAATCAATCAATTTCAACTTTGCAAGATCTTTTTTTTTCTTGCGAGAAGTTGAAATTGACTGATTGAACTTTTTTTTTTTTTTTGCACACGGCGGCGGAGGCCTAAAGCCAGCTGAAGGCCTAGGACTGGGACGACGGCGCGCGTGCCCACAGAGAGGGCTCTGAGTGCCGCCTCTGGCACCCGTGCCATAGGTTCGCCACCACTGTAATATAGCATAATGAAACTTTACAATAAATAGCAAACACAATATTAGTTCGGGGTAGATGAAATTCCAAAATGCAAATTGTGTGGCATCGTCACTAAAAAAGACGAGAGTGTTCTGTAGCTGAATGGTTAGAACCCTCTTCTCTGCAGGGCCTTCTACGTCACCTTCTTTAGCATTACAAAAGATGCTTTATGACAACACAATCTTGGTAGCCTCGCATCCCACAGGTACAAAATTGATTCTTGTCTCGTCTGCTTGGCTGACAAGGGCAACAAGGGACAAATCGGTAGCTTCTATTGAATGGGTGAAATTCATAGGTTGATAGAGCACAATGCAAGGAGCAAATAGCACCATTCAGTTGACCTGATCTTTTTTTTTTTTTTTACTACATTAATGCTAGTGCACAATAAGTATTCCTCCCAAATCATTCTTCTCAGGCTAGCATCTAAGCTGTTTTAGACTATCAAGATCCTTGATTCTGGCTGCAAATACGTATACAGATATTAAATGCTATAAATATCTAAGGGCAAGGGCCCTTATTAGCTTTTGTCTTTAATACTTTTTTTTAAGAAAAAAAACACCAGCTGTGCCTGCTTATTCACTTCTCCAACACATTGTTTGAGTAGCTGCAATTAGCACCAGGCTGCAATCACATTAGCCTAAATAGCAATGGCCTAAATAGCAGTTGTTCTGCATCCTTTGAAATGAACCCCCCCCCCCAATGCTTCAGATTTAGGTGCTACTGCTATTGCAACTGTTACTCATGAAAGAAGACTCTGATAAAGTTGTGGCTTCTTTAAGGAATCCACTCATTAAAGTTGAAATCATATTGAGCGCTGTAGGGACAGAAAAGCAGGATATTAACCAAACACATGAATAAATAGCAACAGCAGATGGAAATGATATGATCTCAGCTGCTGGAGATGAAATAGCGTGTGTGCAGACCTTTCCAAAATTTGGAAGTAACTGCTAGCAATTTATATGTATAATGTTATATGTATATAGATTATTTATTATATATACCATTATAAATATATGTACAATTTATATGTATCAGTTATACCTCACGTCTATTTTTTTGCAGCCATAATTGTGGATTAAATTTACCCTAATAGCTTTCATGTATACAGTATACGTCATATTGCAGCATGTAAGAAAAATGCACATTGCCAGCTTTTGCCAGAGTCTTTTTGAGTGTATGACCATAACAAATTTAATGACAAATTTAAGTTTTGTTAAACAAACAAAATTGTGTGTTGGTAATTGTGCCGATTTGGTGTTCTAGTTAATAGTAGGAAGGAGAGCTTGAGTTCTAGTCCTTCCTGAGGCATAGAGACCAGCTGGCAGATTTTAAGCCAGTTAATGTCTTTCAACTCTATAGTGGGAAGCTAACTACTATTAAAGTTCACACCTGACCAGCATGATAGACTACAATCCACAATGGACTGATTCAGGCTGAATACATATATTGGGGAGGACAGTAGTCTGGGTTCACAAAGTTAGGCAAGTTTGACCAAGATTTAGAGCCCTTAATCTAGCAAGTGGAGCATCCCCTCACAAAATGGCTTACAATGACCAACTGCAAAGCATCCATTGATTAGAAAGTGAGTTAACTGCCAGATGTCTTCAACTTTATAGTGGGGCTTTGCAAGATGCTAAGGCTTTGAAACATGCCAAGTTCATATTTGATTGTTTTAATTCCAAATATCTTTTAAAAACCAAGCAGGGAGAGAATATTGCAGGCACAAAGAGGCTACATTCGAGCCCAAGGTCATCACCTACCCAGTGGTAGGATTCAAATATGTGAACAACCGGTTGTCTGTGTGGATGCCGCTTCCAGAAGTCCGTTCTGGGCCTGGGCAACAAACTTTTTTGCTACCGGTTCTGCCGAACTGGTGCGAACTGGCTGAATCCCACCACTGCACCTACCTCCCCAATCTTAAGTGGTCCTTTGCAAGTTCTACACTGCACTCCAATTACTACAGCATCACTCAAGAGCAAAATGAATAGCAATGGCAACAGCAGTAGCACATAGATTTATATACCACTTCATAGTGCTTTACAGCCCTCTCTAAGTGGTTTAAAAAGTCAGCATATTGCCCCCAACAATCTGGGTCCTCATTTTATCAACCTCGGAAGGATGGAAGGCTGAGTCAACCTTGAGCCGGTCAGGATTGAACTCCTGACAGTGAGCAGTGAGTTAGCCTGCAATACTGAATTCTAAGCACTGTGCCACCACGGCTCTGAATTCAAAACTCAGAATATTCAGAAATACTTGAATACAGTATTTCTAAATAAAGGTCAGTATAAAGATCACAATATGTATATGTTAAGTTTCCCAGAGTGGGCAGCCAAAAATTTTGAAATGTAAATTATTATAACAAATAATCTAAATAATTCCATAACAAACAGAACAGAGATTGTCTAGGTGAGATCTAATATACAAATTCAGGCTAGCTATGCCAGGAAGAAAAACGTCTTGGAGGAACACTCTCAACATTAGAAAAGAGTTTTGTTTTCAGCAGAGAGATGATATAAACAAACCTTATAAATGGATTAAGAAGACAAACTCTTCTACATCGCCTGCAATCTTTTTGTATAGGCACAGGAACATTTTCTTAATAGTGTTAATTAGAGGTTGTGTTTCTTTAGGAAACTTGGAGATCAGAGATTCTGTTTGTTGGTTTAAGAAAGATTGTTTGGAGACCATGGTAGTCCTTGACTTATGGCCACAATTGGATCAGAACGTTTCAACTGAATTGTGCCCGATTTTACTGCTATTTTTGCTATGGCTATTAAGCCAATCACCATGGTCATTGAAGGAATCCAGCTTCCCCTTTGGACCTTGCTTGTTAGAAGCTAGCTGGGAAGGTCACAAATGGTAATCACATGACACCAGGATACTACAACCATCATAAATACATGCTGGTTGCCAAGTACCCAAATTTTGATCCTATGACCATTAAAACACTGCAACAGTAGTAAGTGAAAGGATCAATTGTAAGTTGCTTTTTTCAATCCTGTTGTAGCTTTAAACAGTAGCTAAATGAATGGTTATAATTTGAGAACTACCTGTAATTTGAATTCTAATTCAATTAGGACTAGAGCTACTTTGATCACTTAATATAAGACAATTCCCCATAGTCTCTATGCCGGTCTCTCTTTCCATTGTGTTTTGTTTTGTTTTATCTTTCTGAAATGGTTGAGACTCAGGATTCAGCATTTAGATGCTCCTAATCTTTCTTGTAGACCAGGGGTGTCAAACTGCCGGCCCGCGGGCTGGATGCGTCATGGCAAAACCGCACCCACCCCATTGCCGGCAATGGAAAAAAAGTCACGATATGCCGCGACATGTCACGTGACATTGCGAGTTTGACACCCCTGTTGTAGACTGTCCCCTCTAAGCTAACATTAAGGCATTCTGGCCAGTTGTATTTATAATATCTGTATTATCTGAGATAATCCAGAGATAATCCCCCATCATTTTAATCTGAACCAGCTTCTGAAGACAGGGAAGAGTCTGAAAATTAATCAAATGAAAAGTACTTTTGCTTGAGGAGAAATTAATCCAGGACTAGAATTATTTTATTGTCATGCCTTTTAACATTGTTTGTATGTTTATACATTGTGTTAAACAATGACCTGGATTAATTTGATTGGGTTTGTTTCACCATTAAAGAGAAAAATTAACTGAAAATATTTATCAGTTTTTACTGCCAATCTAGCCCAGTTCATAACTGGTGGTTAAGAAATACCTCAGGAAAGAAGGAAAAACATTGGGACTTCTACTTCTGGCAGAAGTAGGCAGACACTAAATACCTTTGAGCAGGAGTCCTCAACCTTGGCAACTTTAAGACTTGTGGACTTCAACTCCCAAAAATCTGGCTGAGGAATTCTGGGAGTTGAAGTCCACAAGTCTTAAAGTTGCCAAGGTTGAGGACCCCTGCCTTTGAGGGCCCTTCAAATTTTACCCATTTCTTTTCATGTGACGATACGCAAGGAATAATCCTTTCTTTCCAACCATCAAGGAAAACTCAGTCCTATCAGAGACAATTGATCATGATAGTTTTCTGGATTAGGGGCCCATTAATCTGTAACCACTTTCAGATGCAGTTGATTCTGTTCATTGGTTCTTCAGTAGCAGCCCATAACAGCAGGGTACTGTTGTTTTTACAAGAGAACGATTACTTACCGTAATATATTTTCTTAGGGAGGTAATTAACGTCTTGAACTTTATGTCGTCGACAAAATTATTAGTAAGTCAAGTCACTTTAGTATTTCATTCTATCCCTTATTCTTACTTTTGGTTCCCATCTTTAATATACGTCCCCCCGATGTAAAGGTGTTGGGAACGTAGAACAAATTAGCTATCTACAAACAATGGGCTTGATTTCATTAATTTCCTCCCATATCCCATCCTGCCGTTCCATTTTTCAAGATGCCACCCAGAGTGCGGTAATGTAACGCAGCTATGTTTGAAATTTTCCATCGAATAGCTTTGCTGGCTCTAGACATTTTGACGCCCCAGGCACAGTCATGTTCTGATCCCCCCCTCCCCTTAGTTTGGCTCATCTTCTGATTTTGTAGGACTTTCAAAAAGGCACCCTCTTGTTTCTTTCTTTTCTTTGAATTTTTGAGCTTGATACTTAACGATTTTCAGCCCTGGACAATTTTTCATTTTTTTCCTCAGACATTTTCACTCAATATACTGTGAATTACAGTAAATGATTTTGATTATATCAGTACCCATTGCTATCATAAGGCAACAATTTCGTAAAATTATATTTAAATATTAAGTGGATACAAATGTCCACAAACATTAGTGCACAGAGTGTGCTGTTACTGCTTCCCTGGGTATAATTTTGATAAGCTGATAATCATGTGACTTGCTTACTCAGAACCTTCATGCCAGACCTTTGCCTTGCTTTGGTAATGTTACTAGATTCTTGAGGTCCATAGCTGTAATAATTTCTCTTTTGTGACTTGTAACCTCTGGTTAATGTACTGTTTGCTACCTCTTGACCAATTTTGTGCTCTTTGAAAAACTTAGAAAAAAATTCTAAAGCACCAAAAAAAATGATCATATTGTGTATTTCAGAAGACTTTTCAATTTTGGAACCCCCCTAAAATTTAACACCCTGGGTTGCCTAAGCCTAGAACCAGCCCTGCTTTATTGCATAAAAGTATTATTAAAAATGCACCAGTCTTGGGCCTAGAACTATGAAGATGAATCTGTTATAGTAAGGAATATAAAAAAAACAACAGGAAAACTGAAACAAAACCAACAACTTTGCCTCCCCCCCCAAATCTATCTACATATAGCCTTCTTATTAGGACTAGAAAAAAGTGACTATTGTAGAAGCACACACAAAATGTCTATGTTATCAATCAGAGTCGAGATAAATTCTGGAGAATTCTCCACTTCACTATAAATGTGATTAATTGGGTGTGTGTGCCCACATACTGGTCAGAAACCTATTCAGAAAATGGCAGGAATAAAAGAAGCAGTAAAATTAATAGAGTTGGTAACTACTGATTAAATTAATTGCCTGTAAAATAAGGCATCTAATTTATAAAATTAATCAATCCTTTATCTGCATACACACACATCATCCTCCTTCCAACAGAAATAGCAGATGAGGAAAAGGAGGGAACAGATCACAGATGGGATATTTGAGGAAGGGAATCACTCAGCACAGCGAAGGAAAGACAAGAGGGGAAAACCAAACTGAATGGAGATGAGCAGGAGGTTGAGGAATTATCCAGGGAAGGTGGATAAATACTTTTTTAGAGGGAGAGCATCTGTTATGAGACAAAAAAGAGGAAGAAGTTTCTTTGCTTTTGCCTTTTTGAGTCCTGAGATCTCTAGAAAAATAGTTTGGAGTTCAGTGACAATGCTGGTTCCCTCCATGGATTCATACCAACCTTTCTAGTCCTAAATGAGACAAATGTTTCTTTCTCCTTTAGGCAGCTTCTGTTTCAGTAAAACCTGTTTCCTTACAAGAGCATCAACTTCTATTTTGTTTATGGCTTTGATGTCATTTGGGCAGCCAACACAAGTAGCAATAACAATAGCATTTAGCATTTAGACTTGTATACCACCCCATAGTGCTTTACAACACTCTGTGAGTGGTTTACAATGTCAGCATAT
>NW_015388132.1:10425-24951 GCF_001527695.2 Protobothrops mucrosquamatus
CAATGTCAGCATATTGACCCCAACAATCTGGGTCCTCATTTTACTGACCCCGGAAGGATGGAAGGCTGAGTAAACCTTGAGCTTGTCAGGATTGGACTCCAGGCTGTGGGCAGAGTTAGGCTGCAATACTGCATTCTAACCATTGTGCCATCAAGGCTCCCTGTGCTACATACTCTTATTTTGCCTCTCCACTTGACAATTTATCAGCTGTATTCTGCATCATTTGCAGCTTTTAAACCATCTCATATAAGCTATAAAACTCAAAAGAGGTTTCTAAGGGCATGGATCCAAGCTATGTTGCCCCAATTCAAATAGGATTGTAGCTAAAACTTTTCCATGCTATTGAGATCAACTGCATTCCTAGCAAGAGACAGAAATTAGGGAGAATCTCAAGTGATACACCTGCTTTTTTTGAGGGGGAGGGGAGAGAGAGAGAGAGAGAGGGAGAGAGAGAGAGAGGGAGAGGGAGAGGGAGAGAGATGCATCATTAAAAACTGCAAATTTCTAATTTCTAAACCTTTTAGTCAGACTTCATCCAATCCATCCCTAGTTCTAAGCAACTATGAAGACCTGCTACAGGTAAAAAGAGAAATAGTGTTATATCGTGACACCACATTTCAAATGACCTCTTTAGTGATGTTATGCTAGGGGTCTTCAAACTTGGCCCTTTTATGACTTGTGGACTTCAACTCCCAGAATTCCTCAGCCCAGGCATGCTGGCTGAGGAATTCTGGGAGTTGAAGTCCACAAGTCATAAAAGGGCCAAGTTTAAAGACCCCTGTTTATGCAAACACTGAACAGCACAGGAGAATGATTAGAACTTTGTGAGACTCATAACATGAGATACAAATCTCCCTTCTTTGCTACTTAGTGGATGAGAGAGAGAGCAGATGATAAAAAAAGACATGACTGCACATTGCTAGCTTTGTCCCAACCCTACTTCCAAACTAACTGAGACAGCACTACATCAGCTTGCTCTTGAATTCTTGCACTGCTGTTGTGATAGGAGCTTTGAGAACATTATAACCAACAGCTTTCAACATGGAATGCTGAAGAGGTGGCAGGGAAGAAATGTTTTTTTTTTGGGGGGGGGGGGTATCACCTGAATTCTATATAATTACAGAAAAAGTGTAGTGGGAATAAAAAAAACAATAGATAGTGCCCACTGCCATGTCTCGGAAACTAGTTTGTGTATTGTAGCTATTCCTTGTCTTAATCTGTTCCAGAGATGATCTTTCCATGGTGGAGACCACATGGTACATGAAAAGAATAGCATAGAAATTATTCACATATGAGTTAATGTGAGACACATTGCTTACTTAATACCAAGATTGGGTTTCGGAAACAGTGCTTCTATGTTTCTGATTTTTCATGGATGCTGTAATTTCAAAAGCTGAAAGCTTCTGTTTCTTTCTTCAGTATCTGTCACCCAGTTCTATCACCATTGGTTATTAGAGACCAATGGGAGAAAAGTAGAGCTTTCAGACTTTGATTCAATGACTGTGTGGATAATTAAATAGTTTTGTCCTTTTTTTAACACCCAAATGTTCCAGGAAAGTGATAGGTATCTCAATTTGAATATGGATATGGTATTGGAAAGTAAGAGGAAAATCAATCTGTAATATGTGTGATGGGACCACAAAGTCAATTAATCTGGACAGTGGTGTAGAAGTGATTCTGCATGGTGATTCTGCACTTTCCCTGAAAATTCAGATGAGAAACCTGGAAGTGGTCTTGGATATGATCATATGTGGAAGAGCCCAGTTAATGGCATAAATCAGGAGTACTCTTTTTTTTAATTAGTGAAGATAATTGCAGCCAAACCAAGCCTCAATTATCCATGTGTTAGGTATTTCCAAATTATATTAGCATAACACTTTACATGCTAATGCTTCTGAAACCAACTGAGAAATTGCAGTTAGGTGAAAATATGATTGACCAGATATTGGTATAGAAAGACATCTGTGCACCAGCTTAATCAGCTGTCTCTATGCATATTCAAGAGCTACGTGATTTATATGAATGCCTGTCTCCATCTACTGTACATTACCCTCCCTGATCACGTTTGAAATGGGCTTTGTTTGCTTCCCTGATTTGTAGGAATATTTAGATAGTAATATTACATTGTGGCCTCCTATAGTAGCTCTTGAGCTTTAAAACTACCTTTCTTCCACTATTTAGTGGCTGGGTTTACACTTGCCCAAAGCCATAATGGGATTAGCTTTTTTTTTGTAGCTCAACCTAAGATATGGATCCAGACATTATGGTTATAAATTGTGGCTTATGTCTAATGTGAGCATCCAATCAACTGAGATAGTTTCTCCTGGTCCATCTTAATCTTGGGAACTGTAGGCTGCTGTCCTCAGGTGGGTTTGAAAAACTGAAGGATCTGCTCAGCTCCTGCTGCAAGAATCCTCACTGCACCCTGGAAAGTAGATTCTGTGAAAGGCCTTAAGAGGCTATTGGAGGCTTACTTCAAAGGCTGGCTAGTACACATGTAGAAATCACCTGCAGGGTAAATCACATGTAACCCTAAGTTCATCTTTGAGAGCTTTCACGACATGTGTATTGTAACAGCTTTTGGAGATACCTCACATTAACTAATTCTCTTGGTGAATGTTTGCTTAGGCTTCCTGTGGTTTAAAGATTTTAAAAACATTAATGCTTCCAAGACCCACCATTGATTAAAATGTCTTGAAAGACTTGATAGTGTTGGATCTAAAGAAGAGACCATTCATAATTCCTAAAGTTTGCCAACAACTAGATCAAATATGTTTCTAACTTTAATATCAAGGGTGATCATAGTTGTTTGACAATCACAGATAAGTGCCATTCTAACAGGAGATGCTGAGCTTACCACCGTAATTAAAAGCTGCAGGAAAGCTTGCAGTACCAGTAATCAAGACTCTTTTTCTTTGTGTATAGGATTAAAATCAAATGTTCTCATTACATTTGCTACATTAGCAGGATGCAATTTAAGGCAGTTCTTACCACCTCTTCCATTTGCTTTTAATTTTTGTCTTTAATTTAGAGCTTCATAAATTGTATTTTTGCTGCATGTGGTAATAATTGCAATCACCACAAACCTTTCTCAGAAACTACACACCAAAAGTGCTTTAAAAAAAACCACACACACTCCAGAATGCAACTGGAATTATGCCTTCTCACAGTGCAGCAACATTTGAAGGATATTCTGAGGAAGAATGGGATGACATTAGTGGCAGGCACCAATTTGGTCTCTTTAATGACATAATGGCTTCTGAATGAAGTCCTACCATGATGTACCTGACTTAATATTTGAGGGAATTATATATCAGGAAGTGGTGGGAAATGGTGGCCAATTGATTATGGCTTTCTCTGCTACATCCTTGTTGGTAACTTTGACTGATGTTTTTAATTGTGGAATGTTTTTTGTTAGTTTTTATGATGTATTTTTATTACCTCACGTTTTGTGGGATGGGTGGCTGCATAAATGTGATAAATAAATTCTCTTAGAAAGATCCTCACCAAAATTTAACTGTTAATTTCAGAAACTCGAGTTTCAAGATTAAAAACATTGCCTGCACTAGTTCTCCATATGCATCTAGAGTCACAGTAAAAGCAGGAAACCAGATGTCTTCATCTGAGGCTGTTCTTCTAGTACAGGAATCATTTTTCCCCAAGTATAAGATCTTCTATACAAAAAGCAACCCAATTCATTGCTTCAGATCTGTTTGAATGCAATGAGCATTTGTCATTAGTTGTGCGAAAAATTTTGAATATGCTGTGATTTGTAAAAGAAATATTAATATTTATCATTTATTATTCTTTTATATGCTTCTAGAGTAGACTGCACTTTGGTACCCAGTTTTCTGGGTATATCAACTTCCTTAAGCAGAATGGAATTATGATGGGGCTCATTTATGAAGAAAAATGCATAGCATGACATATTACTCTAGGTGTCTGTACAGTTTGTGTTCCGGGCCCCCAGCCTACACCGGGCGCTTCACCAAAGTACACCGGGCGCTTCGGTAGGACCTTTATCACTCCCTTGCCGGGGACGACGGAACCGGGACCGGGTCCGGCCGGCCCTCGGTTACATGTGAAAACACCACCGGTAGATACGACTTTACGTAAGTCAGAATCGAGGTGTTCCGGATCTGGAAACAGCGAGGAACCAGCCCCTGCCGCGTCGGCCCCACCCCCTGGGTGCATGCTGGGGAGGTGTCACCTTTGTGAGGAATGAAGAAATGCACCATCGCCTGGAAGTGGCCAGCAAATGGCCCTCACCTACTTCACATATCCGGCTTGGTGGGCGCTGCCCTGGTCCCAGCCCTTTCTGCCAGAGACCCTCAGATCTGTCCCACTCCTGCCCAGGCCCCCACAGGCCCCCTTGACGCGAATGATGTAGAGATGACCACGCCCACCCAGTAGGCCACACCCATTCCATCCACGCCCACCCAGTAGGCCGCACCCACCCGGCCCCCCAAGGGCAACCGCAATGCTGATGCGGCCCTCAATGAAATTGAGTTTGACACCCCTGCTCTAGCATGACAGCTCCTTTAAAAAAAAATAATAACAGTCCAGACATCAACCTGGTTGGTTTCCATTCCTCTCCAATTACATTACATTTTAAAATATGTTACACTGTATATTTTTCTTAGTTCAGGAATGAAGAAGTTATGTCCCTATATAGACATTGTAAGATTACACCTTCTATGTGCCTTTTTCCATTGGAGACTGCTAACTGGGGATGATGGTAGTTCTAATTCAAATCATTTGTGAATACTGCATTCATGCATTCTTACCAAAGAATGAGGAAATTAGGAATGAAAGACAGAGGATAGCCTTTGCCATTTTACTAAGATCCTGTTTTTTTTATCAGGTTAATGCATTTGAATGTGTGTCTTTTCCAGTTGGTTTATACGTGCATCATTTTTGCTTTCCCTGCATTTTACTAAAACAAGTAAATAGCCTGCCTCTAATGCTTGATCAAGAGGAAGAATGCTTACAGCATCACACCAATCCCAACCTCAGTGAACTCTGAGGCAGTTTGCAAAGTTCTTGCACATTACCATTCAGGGCTAATTAGAGAGAACAATTTACTCAGAGCAAATCTATCAAGTGTTTTTCCAGTAAAAGGCTTTAACCATGTATAACAGACCATATATCAAGAATCAGAGATGGCTTCTCATTTTCAGATCCCATGAATCATCCTTCCAAATGCATTGTAAAAATTAAGGCTAGAACAGCCTGGCCACTCAAATGTCAGTAAAGTCTGTGCAATACTGTACCTGTCTGCCGTCTTTCTGGTTGCATGCCTCAACTGTGACCTGGGAACCAGTGGAAAAGGAGGTGATTGAGAGGCACTTGTCCTGCTGCCTGATTAAAGGGTCACTGAAAATCCACTCCTTTGGGGGCAGAAAGCAAGAAGACAATTTAGCATAAGGCATGGTCGTGGCCCACTACTAGGTGGTGGCCTATTTGGAATTTGGCCATGTAAATGGCTGGCTGGAGTGCACATGCAGCTCAACTTGTGCGAGCCAGCAGGCACTCGTATGCGTGCGTGCTGGCCTGACAATTGCGCAAATCAAACTGCACATGTGCGCATCGGCCTGCCGCTTGCATGGCCCAGTTCCCCTCTCCCCCCCAGCCGGGCTGGTGTGCACATGTGCAGCTTGATTTGCGCAAGTGGCAGGCCGGCACACATGTGTACGACTGCCCGCTGGCCTATTGGCTCGCACAAGTGATAGTACAACATTTTCTCAATTATATCTGCTAAATTTATAGCTTTTGTTTAGAATAGAAAGCCTGACTGAAACATTTTCCCCTACTATATTGACTTATACAATTGCCCTTCAGCAGGAAAGGAGAAAAATGGCATAAATCAGGAAATGGCGACTTGTTTTCAGAAGAATCTGCAATTGCAGCAGCATTTTTGTATTGGTATTGTTATCACTGCTTGTAAAAAGCAATTGTAGGTTTCCATTGTGACAGAAAGCCCTCAAGGCTCTTAGGAAATCAGCTGCCTGCTTTCAAGGTTTATATTGAGTAGGTTAGTGCTGGGAGTGAGTTTGTGGGAATAACACTTATTTATTTATTACTTTATTTGCTACTTCTGTTTGCATAAAATCCAAATTGAATAAACAAACAAATAAATGTTGTTCATAGCTATTCACTTAATATCTGCCTAGTTTAACCCCGAGAATGCCTCTAGAGAGGAATGGTCCAAGGTATCTTTTGTGGGCTGGCCATTAGCGATCCCTCTACCAAGCCACCTGGTTTTGACCTGCTTCGTTTTGTCTGGACAAAATTGAACAGAATTAGGTATGATAGTGGAACAAGTGCCTCTGCACTTATTCCATCAGTGGGGATGGAAAGATTATCCTTGTTGCAGTTGTGGTGCTGATATGCAAACTGTTAAACATATTGTGCTACATTGCCCATGATGTGTGTTCTCTGGTTTCCTAGAAAATCTGCATGAAGCAACACCAGAGGTGATCACCTGGATAGCTTAATTGGACATCCAGTTATGAAGGCACTACTATACCCCCATAGAAGTTTTACTTAGAATTATGTGGACTTATAGGTTTACTTCTCTTCTGTCATGTTCTCATCATACTATTATTATTATTATTATTATTATTATTATTATTATTATTATTATTATTATTATTATTATTATTATTATATTAATTAATATTAATATTGTAATATTAGTCACCTTTGGCTAAAAAAATGACGGGAGAAAATGTTGCTGTTCTACCTGTGTTAAGTAGAAGAAATATGCTGATTTAATAGAGCAAGCTCAATTAAGCCAGATATTACTGATGTTCTTGGCAGCTGCCATCATTTTAAAAAGCACTGTCCTGTGGACTGGAATTGTTTACACTGTGTTTACTAGTATATAAATTGGTAGGATGCAAACTCTGCACACACATAGGATAAGTATATTTTAAATAAAATTACTGTGGTAAATAGAGCAGTGATTTTTTAAAAGATGGTTGATATCCATATAAGTCACTCAGAGATGATATTTTTAAAGGTCAGTTTTTGAGTACAAGCCTTTTAAAAAGGTAAGAAACTATTTTCATATGTGAAAGACTTCAAATATGGAATGAGAGTAAAATCATCATGTGATTTGGAAAATACCAACTTGGGTACTTTTATTTGTTTGGCTTTGAAGCTGCCCAACTCTGCAGCAACACTGAGCAATCTATAAATAAAGAAAACAAAATACTTAATTTTTTTCTTAAAATAATCTGGTGCAATTCAAAATTCCTCACTTCACAGGGACCTTTCATAGCATTCTAATTTGTCCCCTCTAATTGGACAATAATTTGGGACTATCTAGTCTCCTGCAAAGAGATGAGCTCCTTCTAACCACTAACAGAAGGGGGGGGGGGAGGAAATTATTACTATTTTTATAATAGCATATCACAAATTTCTCATTATCTCTACAATCTTCTATAACTGCCCTAAATCAGCTTTGAAATGCTGCACCCTCTAATGCTCTGGAAAGGTTGACTGGGGTCTATAAGCACCATAATGTTTCTTCTCCTCTTTCTACCAATAAGAATATTTTGACAGGAAGTGAGCTGGATCCATTTCATTTGCTGGTCCAAAGATTTCAGTTTTCTTCATTGTCTACTTTTGGCACAGGCTATACTAGAATAGACTCTGCCCCTTAATTTCTAGAGCAGAAAATAATCTTATTTTTATCTTAATCTTATACAATAGGACAGAGGTGTCAAACTGCCGGCCCGTGGGCCAGTTGCATTATGTGGAGGCTATGCCCACCCCAGCTCTGGCAATGGGAAAAAAGTCACGATATGTCACGACACATCACGTAACACGGCGAGTTTGACACCCGTGCAACAGGAGAACATATCAGCCCGTTTTTTAATCTATTTCATCAGCTGTTGCCTATGGTATCACATTAGGGATGCATTTCAACACCCTTAACAAACCAAATAAGAGTAAAAGCCAACTTCATTGATTTATTCCCTCATCTAATAACCATCCTTTCCCATAAGCAATTGACATATGCTTTCTTTGCTTAGATAATTCCCAGGATATAGATACAGTTGAATGAATTTCAGCCATTTCGTACAACCACAAAATAGCTCAACAAGTCCAATGAAAGAGCACGCTGGATGTGGTCTGCTCACTCATTCCCAACCATTAACAGATGTGAGTGAGCTTTTGCTGGCATCTGGTATTCTATTGTAACCTTTTGCTTGCTCAAGTTATTTCCTCTTTGTTAGCATCTAAAATAATTCTCAGGAAAAATTCTAAATTTAGACAATGGTATTAATTTATGCCATCTTGTCCCCTCATCCCTTAGGCTACATAACTGTTTTACTGCTATCCATAAGAAATTGCAGAGAAAGAAGCTAATATTTCAAGCTATTTCTGGATATTTTGAACTGACTTTTACTTAATACAGTACAGTGATACATAATCTATTCGAGAGAAAAAATGAACTCAGATTTAGCTTAGTAGATTTTTCTAGACAATTTGTGACAATTTGAATTCCCAACATGATGCTCAAAGCTAACCCCAGTCCAATGCTCTTTCTGACTTTTTACATTTTAAAGAATTCTTTTAATTTCTTTTATAAGAAACTGGCATGCTGCCAGTATAATTTTCATATCTAGGAATGCTTCTGGGCCCAAGCGAGCTTCAAAAGATTTTTTTTTTTTTTTACAGAATAAAAATAATGAGTAGCAGCATTTGGGTGCTTAAACTGGAAGTATGTTCTCTGGCATGGGAAAAAGGACAAAGATAAACAAATTTATTAAATGTTGATTTCTAATCTATCATGGCAGTAATTTTTGGAATGAGTAAGTCATTTGTAGAAGTTCTATGATAAATTCTTAACACTGCAGCTCCAAATACTGGGGAATCTCTGAAGAATTTTACATCATTTCAGGATAAAATTCAACTTGTAAAAGAATCATCTTTGATTATTGCGCCAGTATTATCTGTGGTGATGTATTAAACAGAACTTGCAACAGTATAAAAACTGTTTGATCTGGTAATTTAAAATTGACATTTTTTTCTTTAAATTTTCCTTTAGGAAGCGCTGCCCTTGCAGGCGTTTCAGGGAATCTATCTGTATAAACATTATAAAGCTAAATGCATACTCCGGTCTTCACTGTTCATGTGTGCAAAGATCTATATAAATCTTCTTACAATATGCACTCATTTCATATTTTCTTTTTTCATAGATTGAAGAAAGGTTGCATGTGAAACAACGTTAAGAAAAAGGTGTTGACTTTCAAAATACCATCATCATCATATTCTAAAAGAAAAGTTTTCCACCCCATCTAAGAGTCACTTAGGTGAGATAGGTGGCTGTACAAACTGAATATTTTTTTTTTTAAAAAAACCCTCCTATTCTACAGTCATACTTTTCTATAGCTTTCTTTCTTTCTTGTCTTCCACATCTGATGGATGCAGCAAGAACCTATTGTGTTATCTTATACTGAAGTATGTCTTGAGGGTCTTCTAAATAAATATTTGTATCTGGGTCACCCCTAATTATCCATCCTTCCTCACAGCTTTCTTAATGCCACAGAACTGACCTTTGACTGCCCTGTGCAGATAATATTCCTATCTTGCTGGAACACTTGGAACCCATTTCAGTCTGAGGCACACTTAAATGGCTGTCTTTTTCCTTAGCTTTGTACTGAATGGCTGCAGGCAATTCTAATTTTGTAAGCTGTCCAAAGTCAGTTGGCTGAGATGGATGGCTATAGAAATCGAATAAATTAATAAATTTTAAGGATTGAAAAAAAAATCAGCCAGTTTCATCTAAAAGTTAAAACATTGGACCAGGAGTGAGGAAACCCTTGCATGGAAGCCAGCTAGTTGACTTTGGACTGATCATTCTCTCTCAGTTCTAGGAAGAAGGCAATGGCAAATCATTCTGAAAATCTTGCCAAAAAAACTGCATGGAGTTGTCCATGAAGTAGAATCTGACTCAAAGGACCCCCCATCCTGCTCTCCCAAAACAGCAGAGAGTTGATCAGAAGACAAGCAATGTCTATTCAGGGATTTGAAAAAGGTTTCCAATTTTGAGAGGGACCTCGGAGTCCTAGTGGACAATCAGCTAAATATGAGCCAGCCGTGTGCTGCAGCTGCCAAAAAGGCCAACACAGTGCTAGGCTGCATTAACAGAGGGATAGAATCAAGATCACATGAAGTGTTAATACCACTTTACAATGCCTTGGTAAGGCCACACTTGGAATACTGCATCCAGTTTTGGTCACCGCGATGTAAAAAAGATGTTGAGACTCTAGAAAGAGTACAGAGAAGAGCAACAAAGNCACAGACATGTCAAACACAAGGCCCGGGGGTCGGATGTGGCCCGCGAAGTGGTTTCATGTGGCCCGCGAAGCCATCCTGGAAATAGTGAGGGAACGGCCCCTGCTGCCTTGGCCCTGGCCCAGGCCGGCCGGGAGCCAATGTACACTTTTGTGGTGGCCATCTATGCTGAAATGCATTCAGTCTTAGCTCCACAAGGCCGTCTGGAAACAGCGAGGAACCAGCCCCTGCCGCGTCGGCCCCACCCCCTGGGTGCATGCTGGGGAGGTGTCACCCTTTGTGAGGAATGAAGAAATGCACCATCGCCTGGAAGTGGCCAGCAAATGGTCCTCACCTACTTCAAATATCCGGCTTGGTGGGCGCTGCCCTGGTCCCACCCCTTTCTGCCAGAGACCCTCAGATCTGTCCCACTCCTGCCCAGGCCCCCACAGGCCCCCTTGACGCGAATGATGTAGAGATGACCATGCCCACCCAGTAGGCCACACCCATTCCATCCACGCCCACCCAGTAGGCCGCACCCACCCGGCCCCCCAAGGGCAACCGCAATGCTGATGCGGCCCTCAATGAAATTGAGTTTGACACCCCTGCTCTAGCATGACAGCTCCTTTAAAAAAAAAAAATAACAGTCCAGACATCAACCTGGTTGGTTTCCCATTCCTCTCCAATTACATTACATTTGAAAATATGTTACACTGTATATTTTTCTTAGTTCAGGAATGAAGAAGTTATGTCCCTATAGACATTGTAAGATTACACCTTCTATGTGCCTTTTTCCATTGGAGACTGCTAACTGGGGATGATGGTAGTTCTAATTCAAATCATTTGTGAATACTGCATTCATGCATTCTTACCAAAGAATGAGGAAATTAGGAATGAAAGACAGAGGATAGCCTTTGCCATTTTACTAAGATCCTGTTTTTTTATCAGGTTAATGCATTTGAATGTGTGTCTTTTCCAGTTGGTTTATACGTGCATCATTTTTGCTTTCCCTGCATTTTACTAAAACAAGTAAATAGCCTGCCTCTAGTGCTTGATCAAGAGGAAGAATGCTTACAGCATCACACCAATCCCAACCTCAGTGAACTCTGAGGCAGTTTGCAAAGTTCTTGCACATTACCATTCAGGGCTAATTAGAGAGAACAATTTACTCAGAGCAAATCTATCAAGTGTTTTTCCAGTAAAAGGCTTTAACCATGTATAACAGGATATGGATGACACTCAGACCATATATCAAGAATCAGAGATGGCTTCTCATTTTCAGATCCCATGAATCATCCTTCCAAATGCATTGTAAAAATTAAGGCTAGAACAGCCCGGCCACTCAAGTGTTAGTAAAGTCTGTGCAATACTGTACCTGTCTGCCGTCTTTCTGGTTGCATGCCTCAACTGTGACCTGGGAACCAGTGGAAAAGGAGGTGATTGAGAGGCACTTGTCCTGCTGCCTGATTAAAGGGTCACTGAAAATCCACTCCTTTGGGGGCAGAAAGCAAGAAGACAATTTAGCATAAGGCGATAATACAGGGGTCCCCAACCCTCAGGTCGTGGCCCACTACTAGGTGGTGGCCTATTTGGAATTTGGCCATGTAAATGGCTGGCTGGAGTGCACATGCAGCTCAACTTGTGCGAGCCAGCAGGCACTCGTATGTGTGTGTGCTGGCCTGCCACTTGCGCAAATCAAACTGCACGTGTGTGCACCGGCCTGCCGCTTGCGTGGCCCAGTTCCCCTCTCTCCCCCAGCTGGGCCGGTGTGCACATGTGCAGCTTGATTTGCGCAAGTGGCAGGCCGGCACGCACGTGTACGACTGCCCGCCGGCCTGCTGGCTCGCACAAGTGATAGTACAACATTTTCTCAATTATATCTGCTAAATTTATAGCTTTTGTTTAGAATAGAAAGCCTGACTGAAACATTTTCCCCTCCTATATTGACTTATACAATTGCCCTTCAGCAGGGAAGGAGAAAAATGGCATAAATCAGGAAATAGCGACTTGTTTTCAGAAGAATCTGCAATTGCAGCAGCATTTTTGTATTGCTATTGTCATCAGTGCTTGTAAAAAGCAATTGTAGGTTTCCATTGTGATAGAAAGCCCTCAAGGCTCTTAGGAAATCAGCTGCTTGCTTTCAAGGTTTATATTGAGTAGGTTAGTGCTGGGAGTGAGTTTGTGGGAATAACACTTATTTATTTATTACTTTATTTGCTACTTCTGTTTGCATAAAATCCAAACTGAACAAACAAACAAATAAATGTTGTTCATAGCTATTTACTTAATATCTGCCTAGTTTAACCCCGAGAGTGCCTCTAGAGAGGAATGGTCCAAGGTATCTTTTGTGGCCTGGCCATTAGCGATCCCTCTACCAAGCCACCTGGTTTTGACCTGCTTCGTTTTGTCTGGACAAAATTGAACAGAATTAGGTATGATAGTGGAACAAGTGCCTCTGCACTTATTCCATCAGTGGGGATGGAAAGATTATTCTTGTTGCAGTTGTGGTGCTGATATGCAAACTGTTAAACATATTGTGCTACATTGCCCATGATGTATGTTCTCTGGTTTCCTAGAAAATCTGCATGAAGCAACACCAGAGGTAATCACCTGGATAGCTTAATTGGACATCCAGTTATGAAGGCACTACTATACCCCCATAGAAGTTTTACTTAGAATTATGTGGATTTATAGGTTTACTTCTCTTCTGTCATGTTCTCATCATCATCATCATCATCATCATCATCATCATCATCATCATCATCATCATCATCATATTATTATTATTATTATTATTATTATTACTACTACTACTACTACATTAATTATTATATTAATTAATATTAATATTGTAATATTAGTCACCTCTGGCTAAAAAAATGACAGGAGAAAATGTTGCTGTTCTACCTGTGTTAAGTAGAAGAAATATGCTGATTTAATAGAGCAAGCTCAATTAAGCCAGATATTACTGATGTTCTTGGCAGCTGCCATCATTTTAAAAAGCACTGTCCTGTGGACTGGAATTGTTTACACTGTGTTTACTAGTATATAAATTGGTAGGATGCAAACTCTGCACACACATAGGTTAAGTATATTTTAAATAAAATTACTATGGTAAATAGAGCAGTGATTTTTTAAAAGATGGTTGATATCCATATAAGCCACTCAGAGATGATATTTTTAAAGGTCAGTTTTTGAGTACAAGCCTTTTAAAAAGGTAAGAATCTATTTTCATATGTGAAAGACTTCAAATATGAAATGAGAGTGAAATCATCATGTGATTTGGAAAATACCAACTTGGGTACTTTTATTTGTTTAGCTTTGAAGCTGCCCAACTCTGCAGCAACACTGAGCAATCTACAAATAAAGAAAACAAAATACTTAAAATTTTTCTTAAAATAATCTGGTGCAATTCAAAATTCCCCACTTCACAGGGACCTTTCATAGCATTCTAATTTGTCCCCTCTAATTGGACAATAATTTGGGACTATCTAGTCTCCTGCAAAGAGATGGGCTCCTTCTATCCACTAACAGAAGGGGGGGAGGAAATTATTACTATTTTTATAATAGCATATCACAAATTTCTCATTCTGTCTACAATCTTCCATAACTGCCCTAAATCAGCTCTGAAATGCTGCACCCTCTAACGCTCTGGAAAGGTGGACTGGGGTCTATAAGCACCATAATGTTTCTTCTCCTCTTTCTACCAATAAGAATATTTTGACAGGAAGTGAGCTGGATCCATTTCATTTGCTGGTCCAAAGATTTCAGTTTTCTTCATTGCCTACTTTTGGCACAGGCTATACTAGAATAGACTCTGCCCCTTAATTTCTAGAGCAGAAAATAATCTTATTTTTATCTTAATCTTATACAATAGGACAGAGGTGTCAAACTGCCGGCCCGTGGGCCAGTTGCATTATGTGGAGGCTGTGCTCACCCCACCTCTGGCAATGCAAAAAAAGTCATGATATGTCACGACACGTCACGTGACACGGCGAGTTTGACACCCGTGCAACAGGAGAACATATCAGCCAGGTTTTATTTATTTATTTATTTATTATTTAAATTTATATACCGCCCTATCTCCCTTACGGGACTCAGGGCGGTGAACAGGCAATAATAAAAATCACAATAAATATTGAATAAAAAGCCTGCTCTAAAATACCCCATATAAAACCCCTAGCAAAGCCCAATCAAAACTACGCCAGGCCGGCCGCATGGAATAGATGGGTTTTC
>NW_015388132.1:25469-90939 GCF_001527695.2 Protobothrops mucrosquamatus
TCACAATAAATATTGAATAAAAAGCCTGCTCTAAAATACCCCATATAAAACCCCTAGCAAAGCCCAATCAAAACTACGCCAGGCCGGCCGCATGGAATAGATGGGTTTTCAAGGCTCGGCGGAAGAGGCGCAGGTCCGTAGTTGTACGTAGGTCGGGGGGTAGGTCATTCCAGAGGGCAGGAGCTGCCACAGAGAAGGCATCTATTTCATCAGCTGTTGCCTATGGTGTCACATTAGGGATGCATTTCAACACCCTTAATAAACCAAATAAGAGTAAAAGCCAATTTCATTCATTTATTCCCTCATCTAATAACCATCCTTTCCCATAAGCAATTGACATATGCTTTCTTTGCTTAGATAATTCCCAGGATATAGATACAGTTGAATGAATTTCAGCCATTTCGTACAACCACAAAATAGCTCAACAAGTCCAATGAAAGAGCACGCTGGATGTGGTCTGCTCACTCATTCCCAACCATTAACAGATGTGAGTGAGCTTTTGCTGGCATCTGGTATTCTATTGTAACCTTTTGCTTGCTCAAGTTATTTCCTCTTTGTTAGCATCTAAAATAATTCTCAGAAAAAATCCTAAATTTAGACAATGGTATTAATTTATGCCATCTTGTCCCCTCATCCCTTAGGCTACATAACTGTTTTACTGCTATCCATAAGAAATTGCAGAGAAAGGAGCTAATATTTCAAGCTATTTCTAGATATTTTGAACTGACTTTTACTTAATACAGTACAGTGATACATAATCTATTCGAGAGAAAAAAATGAACTCAGATTTAGCTTAGTAGATTTTTCTAGACAATTTGTGACAATTTGACTTCCCAACATGATGCTCAAAGCTAACCCCAGTCCAATGCTCTTTCTGACTTTTTACATTTTAAAGAATTCTTTTAATTTCTTTTATAGGAAACTGGCATGCTGCCAGTATAATTTTCATATCTAGGAATGCTTCTGGGCCCAAACGAGCTTCAAAATATTTTTTTTTTTTTTTACAGAATAAAAATAATGAGTAGCAGCATTTGGGTGCTTAAATTGGAAGTACGTTCTCTGGCATGGGAAAAAGGACAAAGATAAACAAATTTATTAAATGTTGATTTCTAATCTATCATGGCAGTAATTTTTGGAATGAGTAAGTCTTAACACTGCAGCTCCAAATACTGGGGAATCCCTGAAGAATTTTACATCATTTCAGGATAAAATTCAACTTGTAAAAGAATCATCTTTGATTATTGCGCCAGTATTATCTGTGGTGATGTATTAAACAGAACTTGCAACAGTATAAAAACTGTTTGATCTGGTAATTTAAAATTGTCATTTTTTTCTTTAAATTTTCCTTTAGGAAGCGCTGCCCTTGCAGGCGTTTCAGGGAATCTATCTGTATAAACATTATAAAGCTAAATGCATACTGCGGTCTTCACTGTTCATGTGTGCAAAGATCTATATAAATCTTCTTAGAATATGCACTCATTTCATATTTTCTTTTTTCATAGATTGAAGAAAGGTTGCATGTGAAACAACGTTAAGAAAAGGTGTTGACTTTCAAAATACCATCATCATCATATTCTAAAAGAAAAGTTTTCCACCCCATCTAAGAGTCACTTAGGTGAGATAGGTGGCTGTACAAACTGAATATTTTTTTTAAAAAAAAACCCTCCTATTCTACAGTCATACTTTTCTATAGCTTTCTTTCTTTCTTGTCTTCCACATCTGATGGATGCAGCAAGAACCTATTGTGTTATCTTATACTGAAGTATGTCTTGAGGGTCTTCTAAATAAATATTTGTATCTGGGTCACCCCTAATTATCCATCCTTCCTCACAGCTTTCTTAATGCCACAGAACTGACCTTTGACTGCCCTGTGCAGATAATATTCCTATCTTGCTGGAACACTTGGAACCCAATTCAGTCTGAGGCACACTTAAATGGCTCTATTTTCCTTAGCTTTGTACTGAATGGCTGCAGGCAATTCTAATTTTGTAAGCTGTCCAAAGTCAGTTGGCTGAGATGGATGGCTATAGAAATCGAATAAATTAATAAATTTTAAGGATTGAAAAAAAATCAGCCAGTTTCATCTAAAAGTTAAAACATTGGACCAGGAGTGAGGAAACCCTTGCATGGAAGCTAGCTAGTTGACTTTGGACTGATCATTCTCTCTCAGTTCTAGGAAGAAGGCAATGGCAAATCATTCTGAAAATCTTGCCAAAAAAACTGCATGGAGTTGTCCATGAAGTAGAATCTGACTCAAAGGATCCCCCCATCCTGCTCTCCCAAAACAGCAGAGATTTGATCAGAAGACAAGCAATGTCTATTCAGGGATCTGAAAAAGGTTTCCAATTTTATAACCCTTACTGTTCATATAATATTTTACCAGAAGGATTCCATTTCATAACACTTCTGTGTGGAATTATTTATTTCTTCCAGGAGTTCAAGACAACAGGCACAGAATTCTTCCTCTACCTTATACTCATATCAACCTGTTTGGGGTGCACTGAACTGAGAGATAGTAATGGTGCTAAGTAAGCAAATAAACCTCCATGGCTGTTGGTGGTTCTGAACGAGGGCTTCCACAGTCCTGCTTTGGCAGCACCTTGGCTGTGGCTATGTTGTTCTTTATACTTTCCTTGAACAGAACACTGAGGCATGGTTGAACGATTATCCTCAAATGACTAACTCCCTCTGCCAGAATTACAGATTCACTGATGTATGCTTTAAATGCATATATGTTTTCTCCAGGATATTCTACAGAGCAGAAAAGAAGACTAATGGGATGAACTTTGGATGACCTTACCTGAGTAGCAACGGGATTGTTCACTGACCCTTTACAGCTTCCAATCCCAGCTAGAGAATTTCCTGCTGTATCCTGGCCCTGAGATTCCAAACAATTTGCTCCTTGCTTGATGATCCCTGGGATCAGCTCCTTTTCTGGGACTCTGAGTGATTAGAGAGATCATCAAACACAAAAGGAGAAATTATAAACATCTTGTTTGTTACATACTCTATACCCCCATCAAATCAATAAATCAGCCATTCCAGACAAGTAGGTTGGGCAATTAGGCAGTTCCCAAAAAGAGGATACGCGTCACTAAAAATACCAGTGAAGAACAATGGCCTGCATGACCTTTGTAATGCATATAGTAATTTATAGGTAGAGATGATAATTTAAAACTAATGACTGTAATATAAATATTATATAAATGTTATTTATAAAAATAAAACTCATTACTGAAATTTAAATATTATCTCTTCCTCTCTCTCTGATCCTTCATCCTAGAATGGAAATTCAATATATTGCATGAGGAAGATGGTGTCCAAGCAACCAGAGTGCCTTCTTAGTCTGCTGCCCACATGCTGAACATTCATGAGAAATTTTCTCTTCAGTTGGACTTCTTTATCTTAAAGTGGACATGTATCGAACAAATCTTCAAATAAAGGGCCATAAATAGGAACCATGATAATCCTAATTATAAAAGGTAACTTCTGTCACATGCTCTCCCTTAAATGCATTCAGTGACAGATTCCTAGAAATGTTTTATATCACATTTTTTTTGACATTGCACAAATTTACCACGAGCAAATCTTCACAGACTTTTTCACCTCCATATATATGTCAGAGGGTTTGACAAACTATTTCTAATAACAAAGAATATTCTATAAAACATTGTTAGACCTATTTTTCAGGAAGTAGTATTTCTTCTTCCATTTGTGTGTGTGTGTGTGTGTGTGTGTGTGTCGTGTGTGCATGCGTGCATGCATACAAAGTGTACAAGGAGGGGTAGCAACTCTGGTTGAGGAGCCTGCTATTCTCTTTTTAGGACTGATTGGTTATCTTTGGTCCTCACCTAGCACTCAGCTCTCACCTGTGACTCCAAGTAGCTATATCACATGCAGCAACCACAGATAAACTGCACAACAGCCTGCTTTCTACAAATCCAAAGGATTACCAGATACACACACAGAGAGACACAGAGCTGGAATATACATTCATCTCATATATCATTATTATTTTCTACTCTTTCATTCTTTGCTTAAGTGGGTTATGTATATTTCAAACCTGTTTTTTAATTTGCCTTTATCTCACCAAAAATATAACTGTTTTTGAAGATCTTATACTTCTTTTGCTGCATGCAACCTGAGGTCAGTCCTCACTGCGCTGTCTACCAATTAGTTTTCCCCATATAAACTCCTTTTTTCAGAGTTCAAAGAAACCAAACATAGAAAAGACATAGGTCAGATAGAGTATAATTGGAAGAAATATTTTAAAAATAAATTCCCACTGTAACAGCCACATTAAGAAAATAGTTGATGCTTTCTTATTCCACAGTGGCAAAACACATATCATGCAGTTTTGCTGAGAGATAAAGAATGACTCACTTGAGTTCTGGATAGACATTCTCCAAATACCATTGAAAGGATTTACAGTTCAGCTTCCTGCGTTGTTCCACTCGGTCTGCAATACTAGAAGCAAAAGTACCCTATAGGTATCTTTATTGTAAACATGAATAAAACAGAATTGTGTGACCCAGCAGCACATGAGTACATTTGCAGAATAATTAAAAGAACATTCAGCACTTCTAAGGTGCAACCATATTGGAATCAATGTTGTGGAAGCTATTCAAAGACACATTTGCATGGTGCGTGTGCTTATAGAATTGCCCATGCAAGCTCATTTGTTAATCTTAGAGCAGATGTGGGAAATCTTTTCCATCTGCCCACTGTTTTCTGTTATTTTTTTATTTCCCAACAATTTCTTTCTCCATTAATATTTTTATGGCCTAGATAGAAGATCATGTGCAATATAAAATGTGTCACAAAGTGACTGCATGACAGTAATGTAGCATGGGAAATGACAAGGATTTTGTCATTTACTTTTTTCTTTTTTTTAATCAGAGTTCACGCATAAAGTAAGAGTGAGGAGAAAAAGATCCTATTCAAAAAAATCCTATTGACTCCATTAATGAGTATATACGAGAGATTCAAATACTGGTTTATCTGTCAATTTTGCCCTTCTTAATAATCCAGGCAATTACTTCATTATTTTTGAAATATTGATGTACTATATCCATTACCAATTTGCTTTTTTAATAACAATAACAATAATAGATTATAAATGTCTGTTTGAAAGGATACTATGGATGTTTTGGCAGGCCAAGTTGATATCCTATGATTGGCTTTTTACAGTGTGAGTTAATATAAGAATATAGAAATTTAGAACAGAGTTTTATGAGTAAGATATCAAGAGATAAACAACAGCGCCTGGTAGCAAGACAAACACAGCACTGGAGTAAACTGCTTGTAACAACTGCAACATCTAATAAGGCAATATAATAGAAGCACTCCTGAGAAAAGAAACCGAAGTTAAATAAGAACTTTAAGAATAGTTTCACTTTCCAAAATATTTTTTCCTAGGCCACAGCAGACCTTATAATCTACTGTTAGTTAGGGCTGAGTGTATTACAGATGATTTGAAGGAGGTGCTTAAGATTATGGAGAAGCACAAAAGCTGCACATCATGTAGCTGCTTCAAAAAGGGATTGTCTTTATGAATGTTCCAAAGCATTTCTTCCAAATCATTTTCCAAGCATGCATAGTTTTAATGTTAATGTTAATTCCTACTTTGGAGAAATCCTTTTGAAACTCTTCATCGTCCCTCTTTGTTTTAACCACCCTAAATAGTTTGAAGACATCTGTAAAGGTGGCCACTTACCTATCTCAAGGTAAAATATATTTAAAAGTCAATAATAAAATAAAATAGTAACAGAAATCCTATTGTTAAATCTTTCTTGTGAAAATATTATTTTTGCTTTCAATTATTTAACCATTCATCAAGCCATAAATAATTTTCTCCTCTTATTCCATGTCTACTCAGTCCTAGAGATTTGAATAAGGAATTTGTCAAAATTTTTAGAAAGATCAAGTATACAATATCTTGTGTGAGATCCACTGGGAACTGAGTGGTGTATGTTTAATAAATTATCATTATTCTTCTCAAAGAATGTAAAAAAATGAGTGAGACAGGCCTTGTTTTTGCAGAAACTACACAGATTCTTATTCTTTAATTTTAGTAACTTCTGTTGCACATCCTTTCTTGAAAATTTTACATTTTAAATATGATTTATGTTAAAAATACACACTTTTAAATTAATTTTATTTTATAATGCATATTTTAAAACATGTTCTAAACTATAAATCAAAACATATCTGATCCAGTTACTGTCTGATTTGCATTTTAATCAGGGACAGGACAATCAATTTGTATCATAATTCACAAAGAACAAAAGATTCAAAGATTCAACAATTCTATCTTCCTCAGATCAATTTAACTGAGGTGGTTTACATACTTACCTTCCAAATGACTTTCCAATGGCAGAAGGTCTGGCTTCATAATAATACTGTTTGTATTCATCCATCCACACCTCTGCTGTACGTTTGGTATTTCTGCAGGTAGGACAAGATAAGCCCTATTAAATGTCATTGTTGGGTAGGTCATCTTGCCATGACATGTAGTTGCAGCACATTTTAAAGAATCTGCTATCCTAGTTAACTGTTATTATGTCACTAAACTTTGATGCAAGAGAAAAACATCTCAAAAAGTAGAAACCAAATGAAAAGAAGCTGCATTTCCACAGTGCATGAACAAAATAGAGTCAATGTACAACATTTTAAAAGAACATACCTGAAGCATTCTAGAAAAGATATGATGAGTGGGGTACAAAGATAATGGGGCCAGGTATTCTAGCCCCATATATCTTCATTTACCACTCAACTGGTCCCTTATTCTTCCAGACCTTCACAAGGAAGTCTAAAGGAGAACTGTACTCTTATTTGTTTGAAGATGAAAATAGCTCCCTGATCAAGTGATGTGGAGTACAACTCTTCTGAAACTTGAGGAAATCACAGAAAATAAGGAATTGCATATAAGAATGTGAGTATGTAAGGAAGAGATGAGTTCCATTTTCTATGAATTTCTATGAGCCGTGGTGGCACAGTGGTTAGAATGCAGTACTGCAGACTACTTCTGCTGACTCCCAGCTGCCAACAGGTTGGCAGTTCGAGTCTCACCAACTCAAGGCTGACTCAAACTTCCATCCTTCTGAGGTCAGTAAAATGAGGACCCAGATTGTTGGGGGCAATATGCTGACTTTGTAAACTGCTTAGAGAGGGCTGTAAAGCACAGTGAAGCGGTATATAAGTCTAAGTGCTATTGTTATTGCTATTAACCTTTAAACTTCCCAAGAGAAGACAACTTAGATTCCCAGAGAAGTGTTCTGAATATACAGGTATTCTATTTTTTAAATTCATTTTAATTTAGAGTAGAATCCATTAATCATTTCTGACAGACTCTTGTACACTCAAAGTCTTTTGGGAGGAACTGAGGAATACTCCTAACCAAGTTTTGCTGCAGAAAAAGTTAAAAGAAATAAAGTATCCTGTTGCATACTTCTACTCACATAATGTTGGAGTCTATCATTAAAGACTATTTAACTCCAACAGCCAAGCACTTTTCAGCAGTATTCTGAACATGGAGAAAAGTAAAACACATTGTGGGCATGGCAACTAAGGCATCCTTTATCTATTACTATCATAATAACCACAGCTCTGTTGCACATAAAAAAAGATCTGGGTGTTTCAGTTATGGCCTCTTAACCTTCTTGCCTACTTTGGATTGTAAGCAGTGCCAATTATGTAGCAGGTTTGATAAATTTTGAGGCATCTTGTGCTAAGGAGGTCTCTGAAGAGTTGTTTGTCAGTGGACCTAATTGACTGCAATATGAGGACAGGGAAATTGTTGTGTTGAATTATCATCTGGTCTTATTTTTGGATTTTACTAATACAAAATAGGAAAGTGTAACATGTGTTGTCTATCTGTGTGTGTGTGTGTCTACAGTTACCTAATGCATTTAATAATGACTGCTGCCATATATATCACTAGTCATTATTTTTCAGGTAGTTTACAGTATCAGCAGTACATGATCTTATTTCTGTAGTATTGTAATCCATAGTTCCTATATCTATCCATAAATATGTACATCTGTTCTCCCTCATTATAAACCTTAATTTTGGATATGGCATTTTTAACGTTAAATGAAGCTCAGTGTCAAATCCATGTCATCATCTTTGAGCTATTTAATTACAGAACTCTGTACTAGATCTGTATTTCTTCTAAGTACACAATGGTTAAGCAAGTCTCCAAATCCCAAAGTACAATCTCTACAAAAACAATTGGGTCACAGTTTTTTCAAAACAAAATTTCTAAACATCAGGGAAGCTCTCATTGCAAACATGTATTATTAAAACAGAGAGTACAATATTAATTTGGTTAGGATTAGCCAGCTGACTCAAACATTTTTTGAGTTTATATTAATATCCCAGAGTAAGGTTTAATTAGTAAAATTTTACTAATAAAATAAATATTAATAAAATGAAAACTTAGTTTTAAAAAAAAGAGAATCAATGTGTTGCAGTCTTTAAGATGCTGGCCTAGAAACCAGGAGACTGTGAGTTGTAGTTCCACCTTACTCATGAAAGCCAGCTGGGTGACTCTGGACCAGTCTCTCTCTCTCTTAGCCCAACCCACCCTTGTGGGGAAAATAGGAGGAGAAAGGAATATGATGAATATTTGCCACCTTGTATTACTTATAAAGTAATAAAGACTGGATTTTAACAAAATCTAATAAATAAATAAAATACGCAAAGGGATCTCTGACCAAACACCATACTTCAGTGAGAACTAAAAGTCCCTCCACCCTCCGGTTCTCTAAACTGGAATCAAGATTAAGCCATTCCTACTTGATATAGGTTAATGCATTGCCCTCGGGGAAATCATATGGATGGCGTTTTCTGAAAACGTGACCCACTCGACTGCAGGGGACAATCTCCAAGCTACCTCCACACATCCAGACACGGAAAGAAAGCTCTAGAAAATATCCAAGGAAAGAGAATATGAGGTGAAACAAAGAACTACTTAATGTGCAGGTGGACATGCTAGTGGTAGAGGCACAACTGGATTATAAAAAGAGAAGAAATTCACTGAAAATAAAGCTTTGTATGAGGGGAAGGGAAATCTTGCTTCTCCTCAGTTGTAACCTTTCCCCTGTTTCCATATGCTAGATCAGTATAATTTGGGATGGAGGGGTGGAGGCTTTTAAAAGGGAATTTTTTTGAAAGCTCCCAGAGAATATATGCCAGTGACGGCGAACCTTTTAGAGACCGAGTGCCCCAAAACTGGCCCTGCCCCTGCTCCACGTCCCTGCTCCGCCCCCACCCCACCTGCCCGCAGGGCCACTCATCACCTCCAGAGCCCGCCGCAGATTGCCCAGCAGCACCATGGCAGCCATGCCCTCTGCCCGCGCCCCGCAGCATCAACTGTGCACAATGGGGCGTGAGGGCAGAATCTTGTCTACGCTGCCTGGCTGCCATGTCCTTGACTGCACTGTTCTGCGTGGGCCACGCTCGGGGGCGATCCTTCTCCAGGAGGGCTGCTGGTGAGGAGGGTGTCATGGGGGGAGGCAAGGCTGGGGCAACGGCACGTGTGCCCACAGAGAGGGCTCCGAGTGGCACCCGTGCTATTTGATTTGATTTTTAAAAGGCTATCAGAGGAAAATTCTCTTAACATAAAAAAGAAAGTCCATAACAATTTAGAGTGGAGAGGAGCAGGCTCCATGTGCAAGTACAAAATAAGAGACAGAATATCTTAATGGCACTGATGAAATTAAGTCAAGACAGAGTGTTACAAAGACCTATGCAGTCCCAAGCAAACCATTTCAGCTGTATGTATCAGTGAGACTGAAAACCTGAATAAAAATTGTCAGAATTCTAGAGAAACATGTAATCGACTCTAATCACTGCTTAGGGGTGTGTTTGCACTAATCAAATTTCATGCTCTTTAAGTCTTTATAGACTCCTAGTATCTGGGCAGTATTATAGGAATGGCAAAGTCTGGCCATCATCTAAAGCATAATGAGCTCCTAAATCTGTGGAAGAATACATCTCCTTTCATAACATCCAAAGTCCCTGTGCTTTTCATATATTACAGGCTGAAGCTGAAATCTTTTGGCATACTTTTACTGTAGGATCATAAGATCTCCTAAGAATGCATCATTTGGCAATCTAGATTCTGAGACACAGCCTCATCCTGTTTATTTAAATTGAAGCATCCCTATCCCTGTCCTTTGCTTTCAGAGATTTTACTGCTCCAGAATGAAGCTCAATTTTTTATTAAAAGGATCAGAGGACTACCAAGGCTTGGTAAAAAATCATTAGAAAAACAGTGACCTTGCGAAGGTCTTATGTTTAATAAACATGGAAGCTCACTATTGTTTACTGATCTGGGGTTACAAAGAAAACATCAGAAAAGCTGCAGCAAAACAAATTGAAAACTGAAGGGGACAGAAGAGGGGGCTAGAAAATTTATGAGTATGTTGCATTTTCCATTGTCTTTGATGTGCTCTTCAATTGACCAATGAAAATTCATATTAGATGATGCAAATTGTAGCAGCCCTTAGCAGATCCAGATAAGTAATTAATGGTCCTTTGATGATGAGAGTTGGAATCCAATAACTGGAAGGAACAGGTTCCCCAGCTCTCTATCAAATTCACCCTTTTATTGCAATTCTTGTATCTTGTAGATCTTATATTCAGATATATACTGTGTTTCCCCAAAAGTAAGCCCTACCCCAAAAATAAACTCTAGTTTTGGGGCGAGGCAGACACCTAAAAATCAAGCTAGGGAGATGGAGCTGTCCCACGCGCCCTGCACCCACTTACGTTGCAGCCAGGCCTCTCCTCGCCAGTCCACTTCTGCGGTGTCCCCAGGCCTACATGTTGCAGTCAGAGCTCTTTCCAGAAGGCATCTGCAGCCGAAAACTGAGCTATGGATTGAATTCATAGCTCAGTTCTCGGCTGCAGTAGCCTTTTGGAAAGGCCTTTGACTGCAAAATGCAGGCTGGAGCTCCATTCTCAGCTGCAGAATGAAGCTGCTCCTTCAGCCGCAGAAGAAGTGGGCCAGCTGGGCGGGGCTGTCAGTGCCAGACGTGAGTGGAAAAGACACCCCCACCCCAAAATAAGACCTGGTGCCTCTTGGAGGCAAAAAAAAAAAAAAAAGACTGGGTCTTATTTTTGGGGAAACACGGGTAGTTGGTGATCATAATATCTACCACTTTTTTTGTAGAAGCTGCATAATATAGAAATCCAAAGGCAGTTGCTGAGGAATGTGGCTAGATATTATCAAGGACGTAAGTGCTTTCATTTCAACAAAGCTTATTTCATAATCTGGTTTTTATGAATTTTTCTTGGAACTATTTATCTGTTCTTGCTGTTCTACCATCTTTTATTGTAGTGGTAGATGAATGGTTTTAACTACATTTTATTATATCTAAGCTAGACTTGTACCCATGTCCATATTTCCCCAGTTCATAATGTTAGGCTTGCAAAGTCCCTAGATATCTTTCAGTCATTCAGGCATTTCTTTCTGCCATTTTTTTATTCTTATCTAACACGAGTAGGACAAAATACAAACTGTAAGTGAAATATTTAATGTAACACTTAATATACATTTTCAAAAGTACTTTCTTCTTCTAGACCCTATCACTAAATACACCCATAGGAAATATCTAAGATAACAAACAATGCAGATATTATCAGAGTGTCATGTAAGAATGTGTAGGAAATGTTGACTTACTCAAAGCTGAAAAGGCAGGACTGCCTGGTGACAAGAAAGAGACTCTATCTCTATGCAAGTAGATCCTGAATAAAAGTCTGAGTTTTCAGTGCTTCCAGTCAGGATAAAATATTATATTATGTGTCCAGGATTTCAGAACTGATTTGTGAAAAATTGACAAGAGAAAGCAACATAAAGGCAAATCAAAGTGCTAACTTACCAAAGTTCTCTCCTCCCCAGATATCCATCTGTATGTCATATTTTCCAAGATGGTTAAACCAAGACTTATTGATCACAAAGATTCCTCCTGCTATGACAGGTGTTCTAGTAAAAATGACAATGAGGAAGTGCAAAAGGTTATTAATAAAAATGCTAGAGTGAAAAACAGAACTCTTCTACATTTGTAGGCAACCTATTCTGTATAAAATACTTTAGAAAAAATAAATAAGATAATTGAAAAACAATGACTTTCCTATGATTATGTATCATGAAAAAAGCTGTAAGTTTGTAATATTTTCATGATCGTTTTACAAAAATGACTACTCTGTACTTAATCTGCAAGGAGGTGTCAAAAACTGCAAAATGGTGGGCATAGTGTTGTGATCCTAACACCATTCACTGTATATGTGCATGTAATGTGAATGAATGTACAAAAGGTGCAGGGTTTGGATCACAATACTATACATTTTCATTTTGCAAATTCCTCCCAACTTCTGGTTTTAAATATATTATACAGTATATAGTGATAACTTAGTTTTTCTTTAATGAGATTTTAGGGGAAAGTTTAGATTTTTAAAAAATCATTTTAATTATACAGAGAAGACCTTTAGTATTAAGTGTGGCTCATTTATATGACCCTCTGGCTAATGGAAACAGAGCAGTCTCCATCAAAGGGGATGAAAATTGAGAAAATCATGCATTCTCACAACTTGTTCCTGGCCTGTTAAAGTTAATTAAAAAGTCAAGTGAAAATGAACTGAAGAATGTGCATATTGAGGACATAAAGAAATACTGCTTCCTTTGCTTGCAAGTGAATTCTATGAGAAGGCGGAGACATCTCCAAGGGGAGAACAGATCAGTCTCACTCATCTCCACTATCCAGAACACTAGATCAGAGTGGTCCAGGTTTGCAAAGTTGACCAGCAATAAACAGAATTGGCTAAAGGATCCTAAATGTTTGGATTGCAGAGACTGAGAGCGCTACACTTGTCTGCTACATTTCCTCAAATTAGAAACTCTTATCCTGCCATATATAAATCTATTTGGAACACAGTTCACATAAATGTAGGGCTTGGTGTTATTGCTATTTGAATATACTTGCAACATATTCTTACTGTTCAAAGAAACCCTAGACTTAACTAGACTTCCTGGTCCTTATCTACAATTTCCACTATGCTTTAAATAGAACAGGGTGCACAAGCCAATGAATGTGTGAGTCATCACAAAAGCCTTGGGTTGATGAATTGGTCTAAATCTTGAGAAAAACTCCTGTGCTGGAAGTAGAAAGTGGATTCTATTCCAATTTGTAGCTTACATACTGCCTGGGAAAAGATCAATTAAATGCACATATTTTTCAAACAGGAACAGTAAAATTTAAACAAGTACAATCTATAAAAGCCACACATGATTATACAATACCTAATATATTGCCATTATTATAGCAGTGCAGTGGAGCCAACAGACAGAATCTCAGGTAGTTGTCAAGAATGTTAACATCTTTCAGGAGCAAAAGATAGATTTATTACCTCTCATAAGTGATGTAAACATAACTTCTGAATGTTCCTCATGGTTACATCAACCAATGAGACCATTTCTTATATAAAATGAAAGCTGAAAGATTACATCTAAACTGGGATTCCAAGATGAGCTTGCATGAAAGAATTTACCTAATAGATTGGGTAGGGTCTGTCCTGGACAACTTTTGCTCAATGGGAATCTGTTCCCATTTAAAATGAAGACTCCAGTCAAATCCTAAAATGTAGAACATAAAAACACATGGAACCTTAAAGGTTAACTAGCATTTAGCATGACAATTAGGCATTTTTATTTCTACAGACATGATTCCAGAGAAGCAAAGGCCTTCTATAGGATAGTCCTATATGCAGATGACCAGCCTGGCTTTAAAGAATCGCAGCAGGTACACTCACTGGTATTTATCTGTGCTCAGTAACATCCCAAACTTCCTATATTGGTTCGCAGAAAGAAAGGCAATAATTAGTACTTTAGCTTTCTACTCAGGTTGTCCTATGCCTCATTGGCTGCCAAAGTTATGAGACATTAATCAGTTCCCTCAATGGGATGACATGTATTTCCGGGAACAAAGTGTCTCTGTTTATTGTAATTGGCTTTTCCCCATACGCATCACATAAAAATGCCATCTGACTTACGAGTGTTGCAAATTGAGCATATCTGGTGGGAAGGCTTGGCTAGCAAAAGATGCATGCAGGTGAGAATTGCAGAACTGAAAGGCAGGGAACACTGAGAGGTGCATTTGCAAAAGGAAATAAAGTACACCGAGGGAGGTTTCAAAAACTGAAAAGGGTGCTTGAGGCATAGCAATTCTTTTAGGGAAAAGACCCAGCGCTTGGATTTCCTGCAGTCCAGCACAGTGGAGCCAACTGTTGCATCTAAGGCTAATCTGCACAAGTGGCTTATCCTGGCAGTGTGACATCTGGCTCACATGATGCATAGAAGGCAGGTTTTTTTGGCATAGTTTTCCTCAATATTTTGTTTTCTTCCTTAACTACTTTATGATTGTTTGGTGGTCAGCTGAAGGTGGAATGGGACAACTTATTGCGGCCAGCTTGCCATAGCCAACTCATCACGGCCAACTTGTTGCAGGACAACTTGCTATGGACAACTCGCTGTGGGACAACTTGCCATGGGGCAATTTAACAATTCAATTTAATTATTTAAAATAAATACACAAAATATTTTAAATTTTGTCATTTACATTTCATTTTGTCCCTGTTTTTGCATCCCTTCTTTAATGATTCTATTCCACCATTTCTTTGATATTAGTGTAACTCTTGTCCCTCAGCGAGTCGTCCTGTGGCGAGTTGGCCATGGCAAGTTGTCCTACAGTGAGTTGGCCACAGGATGTTGGTAGTGGCAAGTTGGCTATGGCTGTCATGCCTCTGTCAGAGCCTGAATCTGCTGAGGAAAATGAGCTGGAACGGGATCCTATGGAGGTCGAGGGTGAGGTATCTGTGGCTTCAGAGGAATATGGGGAAGAGCAAGGGCCACCCCCTCCTGATCCTAGAGCACGGAGAGTGGAGAGGAGGGAACAATGCAGGCAGGCTCAACTACTCAGGAGGAGAGTTGCCCTGCCCCTCTCCACAAGGCACACCTGGAGACTGAGACTTAAGGAGACGCTGTGGGGAGGGGCATTTGTCGGGAACAAACACTGATTTCTTGGAGTTTTGTGTGCTGTTGCTGATCTTGGAAACAACTCTCTGATCTCTTGTTCGGTGTTGTGATTTTTGCTTGGAAACCCTGAAACTCTGACCATTGAACTGGCTGACAAACTTGATTTGTGTTCAAAGACCTCGGATTGTATTTTGGCTTCTCTTCTGTATTTCTTGTATTTCCACAGACTCGTTAGATTTTGGATGTATGTTTCATTCCTTGTTAGCTACATGGCCTTGAGTAAATTATTCTTCTAATCTAACTGTATGTGAAACTACTTGCAGCCAGAGGCTGCTGAAGATGTGTGTATCTTACTTTCTTCTGGGCCTTGCCAGAAACGTGGGAGCATTTGGGGAAAATTTGGAGCAATTAAAAGGCGGTTTCAATTGCCAGATGACTGCATTGCCTCTGTGCCATGCCCTGGGTCATCACAATGGCTATTTGGCCATGGTGAGCTGGCCATGGAGAATTGTCACAGATCCAGCTGAAGGTTTTGTGTGCTACTGAGAAAATGTGCTTAGTCTTATGGTATTATCACTTGTTAGTGGCTCTTTCTCTGCAGCTCTTTTCCTTGGAGGACTAAGTAGACATAACAGGGCAATTGACTGGAGGTGAGCCTAATTTAGCCCTATATAAAACTGGTTCTCTTGTGGGCAAAATCTAATTCCCTGAGTGAAAGTTGGTTTTTGAACCCTTTTTGGTATTCTTATAACACATTAACTTACCCCCATTGAGTCAGTTACGTTTGTTGTGGGCAAAGGCCATATAGTACTATAGACTGGTGATTACCTTGTGCTTGCATTTGAAATATAGCTGAAATTAGGCTGTATTCATGGACATGTGCCCATCCAACAGCAAGGAGCTTGCTTGCCCAAGAATTTGCTCATCCTTTGAGAAAGATCAAGTATCAATCTCTTTGATAAAGACAGTATTCATAATATGACAAGGAGGAGGAGGAGGAGAAGAAAAAAAACAGTAAGGTATACTCGCATACACACAGTCTTACCTATCAAGAAGACTATTAAAAGTATTGGAGGAAATGTGAATGCTTGTGCATTATATTGAGGAATAATATCTTATCTAGAAAACCAGCAGGGACATCAAGCATGTGTGTAAAGAAAATGAGCAGACCCATCCAATTCTGTGCTTTAGATGGCTTTCAGAAATGCCCCAAAGGAGCAGCAATATGTTGGAGGTCATTTATGCTTACAAATGTGTCGCTGTCCTTTTGTGCAGCTAGGACTTTTGAGGAACCAGTAATTATTAATATCCTGCTCTAAATGTTATCAATAAATAAATTTAAATGTTAGCACATTTTACTCTGGTTTATTTATTATTGGCCAAATGACATTGCATTTTTATGATTAATAGTGTTTAATTTGTAATGAATTTTAAACGTTATGATATTAGTATTATTGGAATAAAATGCCTGATTTATCATATTTTCTTATGAAAGAAATTAGTACTCAGCTTCTTTTTGATGTAATGCCTTTGTCATGTGTTCCTACTGAAATGCTATTTTTTCTAATATTACTGTTCTTACGACGTGGAAAAGACACGAATAGGAGAACAGCAGCAGCAGCAGGAGGAAACACAGATGTTGCAATGGCTGGATCAGGAAGCTATGCAAATTGTGATCCCTGCAAGGCTACATTCTCAACAGCCTGTTCAAAGTTACAGATGTTATGAATCCTACAAACAAACAAACTAGGTCAATTTTAACTGCCTGCAGAGGAAAGCATAACTTTAATACCATTTAATATCAGTGGGGCTTTTATTGTATCATCACCCTGCCTTGTTCAGAGAATTGTATAGGGACCATGTTATGCTACCTTCCATTTGTACCTTTCACACATTTATCTTCTTGTCCCACAGAAGATCAATTCACAAGCATAAAGCAGAATATTTGCACAAGGTCTTTGGACTGCTTGGCTAGAAGTGCCTCAGGAGATGAAAGGAATCTGTCACATGGGGCTGATTCTCGGAGATAAAAACTCAGATTCTATTTCAGAATCTCTTTATTCTTACCTACCTCCTCTCAAATCTGCTGATGCTGCTAGATAGGCAAAATTGTCCAAGCTGATGACATCAATAATAGGACTCACCACACGAGTATAATCCTGAAAAAGTAGAGAAAAAGAAAGAATGCTGGATATATATTTTTTTCTAGGAGGAAAGTAATGTTTCAAGAGGGCTTCAAGATGGAAATGGTAGAAGGAAAAACCTCCAGGTTTTTAAATTGATATTCACATACGTAACTGCAGCCCATAGATTTTTTCAATGCAAAGAGGGAAACTTTTACAGTGCAATTATTGTTCTTCATTTTCAGGCATTAAGTACAGCACACCATTTCAAAGTTTTATTGATCAGATAGACTCTCAGATACTGTTAGTGTAATTTCTTGCAGTCATCTACAAAAAGTGTTGCTAAATTAGAGGAGTAGACAACCTGGTTCTCTTCAAGTATCTTTTTTAAACTATAATTCCCATTGATGCCAGTTAGTGAATAGGCAGGAATCCATAGTCCAAAACATCTCAGATTGCTTTCCCCTCATGCTAGTTTTACATGGAGAAATCTCCCAATTTGAAACTTGAGCTATATGCTGGTTAAAATACTTTCTCAGACTTGTTTTTTTCAAGTTGCTCATTAAGGTAGTCAATAATACCCAATTACTCATCTCCTAATAGGATTCATGTATCTCTAACATTGTTCCCCAAGGGTGTGTCCACATCACCTAAGTATGTTTGCACCCATATCTATGGCATATGTGCCAAGAATAGCTGGTGTCATTTCAGTCAGCCAACTCATACCCCTCCCATTTTTTTTAAATGGTTGCTGGAGTTGATTACCAAAAGTCAGCAAAGTTATTTCCTACAACTTTGAAGCAGGAAACTTATAAACACGATTATGATTTCCACAAATGGATTCCATATAGGGCATTTTGATTCTGCCACCATTTCTCCTTCCCAGCACTGTTTATTCATCTGTTGATTCAAGGAGGCTGAGAAACAAAGAGCATAAATCTCTCCCCTTCCCCCCCCCACCATGTCCTGCAGCAATAAATATCTATTCCTCTCAGGCCACAAAAAGGGAAAGAAAAAGAAAAGAAATTTAAAAAACCAGCCAGCCTCATAGCTTGGAAGAGACTGGTGCATGGGTGAAAAGAAAGAAACTGACAGAACCTTGTCAATATTACAGGTAGTCCTCAACTTACAACCACAATTGAGCCCACAATTTATGTTGCTAAGTGAGAAATTTGTTTAAGTGAGTTTTGCCCCATTTTATGACTTTTCTTGCCACATTTGTTAAGTGAATCACTGCAGTTGTTAAATTAGTAACACGGTTGTTCAATGAATCTGGTTTTCCCATTGACTTTGTTTGTCGGTCACAAAAGGTGATCACATGACCTTGGGACACTGCAAGCGTCATAAATATGAACCAGTTGCCAAGCGTCCGAATGTAAATCACATGACCCTGGGCATGCTGCAGCAGTCATAAGTGTGAAAAATGTCATAGGTCACTTTTTTCAGTGCTGTTGTAAGTTCGAACGGTCACCGAACGAACTGTTGTAAGTTGAGGACTCCCTGTATTCCCTGTATTCATCTGGGGCACATAACAAGAACCAGTGAAACCAGAATTCCTGAAGCTGAAGAGCTACATAAAGAGCAAAGCCACAAATTCTATCTAATGGTAAAATCTATCTGCCTTTAAGCTCCATAGAGGTTCACTATTATAGGTTCACTATTATAGCTAAAAATCAGCTTTCAAACAGCACCTCTGCACAGTGGTGGGATTCAAATATGTGAACAACCGGTTCTCTGTGTGGATGCCACTTCTGGAAGTCCATTCTGGGCCTGGGCAAAAAAAAATTAGCTACCGGTTCTGCCGAACCCCACCACTGCCTCTGCACAACTGAAGAGAGATGACGACAGGGGTGTGGAGCTGATCTAGACCTGGGGCTAATACCTCAAGTGGAAGTGCCCATGATTAAAAAAAACAAAAACAAAAAGAATGACCCCAAGTTTCCCCAAAAGTCACTGAAAAACCATAGAAATATAATCTGATACATGAAATGTGTGACAGGCTTTTCATCCTGGTCACAGAACAAAAAATTGTGGAAACCCAAATCTTTGGATCTTGCTGTTCTTCAATATATTTTAGGTAGCTGTCTAATGAAGGTACGAACTCCAGGTTTTGTCTCTGCAAACTCAAAGTCTCGTCTCTTCGGTTTTTCAGAAATGTTTCAGAAATAGTAATATCAGAAGTTATGTTGAATTTATAATTATATAACATAATCAGAAATTCATTGAATGTTTTTTCTTGGAGAAGAAAAATATAAGTCATAAGAAGGTCTTTCTATTCCTGGATAAACAGTCCAACTTTAAGTGATAATTCACAAGCACTAAATTCCACTTCTGTAGTGCAAAAATAGCATTTATCCTCTTATGAGTGACACTAACATACTCTGGAAAGTTTCCTTGTAAAAAACTAATCAACACAGCAGCAAGGTGTAACTTTCTTCTGTCAGAGAATTTACTAATGAGTAAGTTCTTCAGCAATCTGGGGAAGAGATACAAGTAAACTCTGCAGGGTTTGGATGTGACTTGTTGAGTGCAAAATAGAAAGAAGAACAGAGAAATATAGGAAGAGACAAAAATATGTGGTTATTTCTTCTTGTTCCAGAAAAATCTTTGCAAGAGAAAGCCAGTGGGACATATTGTCTGAAATGGTATAGGGTTTCCTGCCTGAGCAGGGGGTTGGACTAGATGAGCTCCAAGGTCCCTTCCAACTACTACTACTACTACTTCTTCTTCTTCTTCTTCTTCTTCTTCTTCTTCTTATTATTATTATTATTATTATTATTATTATTATTATTATTATTATTATTATTATTATTATTATATTACTAAGCACATAATGATCAGTACAAGTCTGTTAAGCTTTACTGTCAGCATTAGTAGAGTGGTAATTCTGGTTAGGCAAGCCTTCTTAGTGGATTTTTTTCTTAATCCACAGAAAGGGTCATCATTATTTACAGTTTTACTATTTTACGGTACAAGTCTTTGTGTAGCCCATAAATTTTCTGTAGCTATTTTATCCATGGCTTCAACTCCATTTTTCTTAATGCTTTTATTTTTTGACATATACAGGCTTTTAAAAATTACATTTCCTCGATGAAAGCCCTTTTATAAATAAAATGATTGTTTGTACATAGTTCAATACCGTGCACTTTTTTTTTCATCTTTCTCTTGTTAACTTTGCTTGAGGGATTTCCCTCTAATGCTAATATTTATGCCACCACAACATTTATTGAGGGCATGCAATGGGATCTAGGGCAGAATTAAAAGAATTAAACATCTCTAGAATATATAATCAATAAAGAAAACTCAGGAGAAAGTTCGAGCTTTATTGGAACTCCAATAGAGTTTGCAGCAATTATATACTACCTCAGTTGGCCTAATAAAAATTGCTTAGTCTGAGTGCTTTGTAAGTAGAAAATCAGGATTAAGCATTTGAAATCCATAAACACATTTTAAATACTTTTACTATGGTTATTTTTTAAAGCTTATATTTGGGATTATATAAACAAAGGAGTGAGCAAAGGACTAGAAGCAAGTATTTATCTATTTGTCTAGGCTGATTCAGTTTCAGTAACTTTGCCAGATGTTCACCTTTAAACATTAGAACTGTTTGGGCTAAAGAAAACAGTCAAGAACAGTATTGATAAGCTCCAAAAGATCTGAGTGCTAATTGGTATGGTATATAATAGAGACCAACTTGACAAATAATGGTCTTGAAGATTATGTGTAAGAAAAAAATTATGTGTTAAAAAAACCCCTGACTTGAAATTCTTCAGTGCAAGGATTGTGTCCCTGGGATCTGGACACAGGGACAAAGGCCAGGGTTGGAGATATCTATACATATGTTTAACCCATTAATCACTTCTTGGCCTTTTAGCTAAGATCAAGTGTAGCACTTGACTAACCTATTAATTTATATCTGTTTTAGCTCCCATCATTATAAAGAAAAAAGAAAAAAGAAAAATCCTGGTAATTAAAAATGTTCAAAAGCCTCAGTGCCCTGACAGAAATACACATTTTCTTAAAAAGAGGAATGACTGGCTTTTTAAAAAAACAGGATACCGACACACCTGATTAACTCACAATGAATTTACCATACAAACATCCAAGGCCAATCCTGATTCTCCACATACCTGCATAAAGGCAAGTCTTTCAACCTCTCGCCCTGCCATCTATTCCTACACAATGATAGGTCATTTTGGAGCAATCTTCTTCTCTACTACAAAGTAGAGTGCCTTGTGGCTCTCCTTTTGTATAGCGGTAGTTGTCGCTATTGTTGCTCCATTCAGCAACATGATTTTATGAACAAATATAAATCAGACATTTATAGGCTGCTGAGGGGGAGGATTTATTAAGCTGAGGGTTTTCACATCTCCATCTCAGACAGTTCACCTTCTTCCCCTCTTGGCAGAAGCTGAACATGTCTGCAATTTGCATCCCTACCGGTTCCTCCTACCTGTCTCCTGGGCCTTGTTAAATATCTAGGAAAGTTCTTTTTTAAAAAGACTGTGCAGGCATTACAGCTGGCAGGAAGATCAGCCTACCTCTCTCTGCTCCTGCAGATCACACCTTCTTCCTGGCCCTTTGGCACATCCAGAATGAGAACTGCCTACTCAGCTCTATCATGTATCTTTCTTTTTCTTCTTTTACTTCAGAGTTAACCCCTTCTTTCCATGTTCACTCTGCACAGCACTGTTATGGATTCACTTTGGATAATTCAGGCCGAGGAACGGGAAATAAGTAGACATGGGTTTCATCCTTATTGTATATTCTACTTATTGCTTCATAAGTTATGCTGTATAGTAAAACTTAAAGACTACCTAATATAATATCTTGATCCTGTTCTTATACCTAACTTAACCTACATTCTGGGTTGTTTTTTTATACACTTACTTATTTACAGAGTTTTCAGTCTTTCTTTTAGCTTGAGGACTGAGGTCAAATAGCATACATCCTCCACTTTTAATTTCTTTAAACAGTATTTTCTTAGCCTCCTAATTCACACTATAGGAGACCTGTTTGCCTGTCTTTTGGAGATTCCAGATGCACGAGTCACTTGGAATACACTTCCCCTTTTATCTCAGATTGTAGATTCTTTACCCTGCATGGCACTTATCCATTCTCAACCAACACTGCTTGTTTTTGTCAGTTCAGTAATGATTCAGCTGCCCTGGTTGTCCCAGTCTCACATCTTCAACCTTCTTTACATGAAGTGACACAAAGCAGTGTTTCTCAACCTTGCCAGTTTTAAGATACGGTATGTGGACTCCAACTCCCAGAAGTTGGGGAATTCTGGGAGTTGAAGTCCACACATCTTAAAGTTGCCAAGGTTGAGAAACACTTTTCTAGATTCAAAAACTTTACCAGGTCTTTCTCCAGCACACTCCTGATTTCAGTACCATCGGTCTCTCAATTTTCAGCACTCTTGCCATCTTTGTTTCTATGAGGTACATTTATCAGTCAAAAAGTACCAAACAAGTGGAAAATAAATTCCTACTTGTGGGATCTTTGGTGGTGTCTGAGCTTGGTTATTTTCTTGCAGACGTTTTATTACCAAACATGGTAACATCATCAGTGCTGGAAAGGAGTGGGGCTTGCTTTCTGTTTATATACTAGTGGCTTGCCTATCAAATTCCTATTTCTTCTGGAACAGTTGTGACTCCCCTATGGAGGAAAAAACCTGCATCTTCCATGAACTTGGCTTCTGTCCAATGCCAGGCAGGATTAAAAATTGGTTCTTTTCCAATATATTATCACTGCCTTTCTATCAGCAGGTATATATGAAAGAAGAATTCACACTTTCCAGTTTTCCTTCTATGACAACATCATTCTACAACATAGGAAATTAAACTTCACGTTGGTTAACTTCATAGTTTTGAGACCATGGAGCCTGATATAGTGAGAATAACAGTTGCAGCAAGATAAGGAATACATCAAAGAGAAGAAAGATATTAGAATGCCTCCTTTCTGTTTGTAACACTTTTAGGTGTAAAAGTCAATTCCAAACTGATGAAAGTTATGGATCTTCTTATATAAACAGCTCACAGCAAGCTCCCATGAACTGAACAAAGAAAACAAAGATTGCTGGAAAGAAAATCACAAAGTCCTAATATAGAGAGATATCAGCTGTAAATTGAAAATGCTTTAACAGCTGGAATTCTTGCAGTGTGATTCCTTTTATTTCAATGAACCTTGCTAAAAAGAACTCTTGAGAACTTTTGGTTTTAGGCAACTGCCAAAGAACCTGACATGACTCTGGTCAACTGAAAGCAAAAGACATGGACTAGAGAGAGATAAGGAAAACATACTCACCTCTTTTACTCTCTGAAGCATTGGCTGCAACCATTCACTGTTCACTTCACAGTGGCTATCCAGGAAGGTGAGAATATCAGCTGTTGCGGTATCAGCACCTCGTACTCGGGAGCGGATTAGACCTGAAATGAGGGGGCAAGAAAATAAAGAGAGAAAAAAGTAGAAAAGAAACACTTATTTTAGTGAATGAATCAAAGAATCGATAAAGGAGAATGTTTATAGCTCAGGGTTGAAATAAAGGGGTCCATGGTGCTCTTCTGCACTTGGTAGTTTTCTTGCAGATATTTAATTACCCAAACTAGGCACTATCATCTGTGCTGGTAAGGAATGGGTTTTGCTCTCAATTTATATTCTAATGGCTTGCCCTGCCAATATTGTTGGGAATGGTCTTGGTGATTCTTTGGTTGGACTGTTTACTGTTAGCTTGTTTGGCTGTTTCTCAACAGGAGTATTGTTTACTTCTTAATTATTGGTCTTGAATGTTGGTGTTGAAGTAAGCATATCGTAAAGTTGTTGAGATTGAGAAACACTGCTGTATACCAAAGTTTACTTGTTTCTATTTTACTGATCAACACAAATCATATTTTGTTTTTATTTGCCTGGCTCAGTTGCTCAACTACTATGGCACCTCTGGAGATTATAGATCATTAGCAAATTGTTAATTCTACTCTAGTATAATAATAAATCACAAATGTATTGTCTATTAAGCCAAAGCACATTGTATAATCTATTGATGCATTACCACAAACATCCTCCTGCTCAGTAATATTTTTTTCTGGGCAGTGATTCTTTCTTAAATAATGGCTCCTTTTATGTCTACCTGAAGATCTTTCTTCATTGTATCTTTCTTCATATACAAAAGACCTAAGTCTATAACTACCTTAGCACATAGGAAGCACTCTTTCTTACTTCCTCTACACTTTACTGCATCTCATTCTCCTTCCTCTGAAGACCCCTGCTTGTATGTTGCATTCAAATCTTGTTCCTCCACATCATTTTCTCTATATTACCTTTAATATTTTCTTTTCCACAAGGCCTAGGAATTTCCCAAGACAACTGCATTCTATTGAACCTAGATAGAAACTGTTTGATAATAATAACTTCCTTTCTGCATTTAAATTATTTCCTTGTTTCTTGTCTTCTAGTCTTCTCCTCTTTTTTAACCAACCTGACATCTTTTACAAAGGTGAAATACAACTGTCTCTGTTCACAAGACATGATCTACTAAAGGAACTGTTCTATAGAAGTTCCTTCCCTATGTATATCCCGCACTAATCTGCTCATGAGGATTGGGGAAGCTTTGAAGGATATCAGGGGGAATGTTAATTGCTTCAAGTATAAGCAGAATCTGGATATTTAGTTAGGATTTCTTGAGAACATTTTAATTTTTTGAAGTGCTCAGGTTCCACTTCTCTTATTCTCATTTGAAAACCCTTAGGAGAATTCCTGGTCTAATTGGTCTCTGTTATTCACATTTGGCATCTGCATAATTTGTCTCAAATAATATTAACTCTAAATCAGTTCTGCTAGATAAGACAGCAACCTGTATTCCAAACAGATTGATGAGCCAGAGTTTTACTGAACAGCAGTTCTCTACTCTATAACTAAACTATATTCCTGTCAGCTGTCTTTTAAGTTTTTCAGTTATGTCGGTTGTTGTCTAGCAAAAATACCTGGGTTGTAGCCCTATGATTCTTTATTATTCTATCATATTTTTCTGGTTTAGCAATATGGACTGGGAATATTAACAGGCAATGCTTTGGGACGTTACCATTCTTATAAATTCCAGGATAGGTTGTATGAAATTTTGGAGTAGATTGTAATACTGAAAACTAGCCGTTCTATTTCTTGTTTCCACCTGAAAAAGTTGCAGGAGTTTTGCACTCAAATCACAACTTGAGGTTTATGAGAGAAGGAGAGTAATTGCATTAAAACCCCATTCAGACAGTACAGAGTGGTTTATGCTCATGATAGTTGCTCTGCTATACGAGGTTCTGGAAAAGTTCATCCTGGTTATACTGTACATATTACATTCTTTTCGGTACATTGAGTAGAATCTCTAGATCTCAACCTTCTCTTATAAGCCCCTTTGATCTGGACTTTTCCCACTGGCCTAACAATGAGAGTCAAAAATCTGAACCTCCCCGGGTTTTTTTTAAACTAGATCTAGCAAAGGAGCATGCTCAGTTCAGAAGAGATAATTCCATATTCTTTCTGCCACAAGTCTCAATTTGCATTTCCATTAGGACCTTGTAACAGTGTATGCTTTCTGCAAACTTTGTCATGCTCACCTTCTCGACGTCCATTGCGTAGACACTTGACCTTTGGGATTCTGGTAAGTAGTTGGCAGTCTTCAGCTAAAGAAAAGGGGGGAAAAAATCCAGTGGCCTGAAATGCCTGGTTCATTTGGCACAGAGAAGAAAGCTGCAATTAATTTGTTCCATGTTCTCAGAACAGGCTAGCATTTTGTTTTCAATTATGGTATCAATCAATCTGGTGATTCCATAGTAAATCATTCTGTTGCTTAAAATATCTCTGATAGATTTCATTTAACCTATCTCCTTTCCTCGTGATCAATCTCTTTGAGACAGTAAAGCACACTACATATATTATATTACAACTGTGTGTAAGTATAAAAACATGCCTCACAGCCATCATAAAGGGCTACTATCAGTAAGAGTGAATGAGAAGAAGGTGCTTAAATCTTTCCCTTGCCAACCAATTTTCACCTACATTTCCCTTTCATTATGGTGTTTTTATTCCTCTGGGGTTATATTTGTAAGATAAGAAATATCCAGTTCATTAAATGTACCTGGAAAAAAGATGAAAGGTTCAGAGCAAATAGGGAGAAAAATTAATACTTCTCTTCCCATATTTTCTCTTATACAATTCAGCCTTGATTAAAAAGCTTATAATGTTCTATTAGATGATAACTACTAGATGATACTATTATGCATTGTTTGATGTCAGACATCTTTGATTTGGGGTGGGCAGCCTGCAGTCTCAAAGCTACCGGTGATCCTAAATTCTTACTGAAAAGCCCTATCTAGCTGTTTAAAATCGATGACACAATTTTCTGCCATTTTATTAAGACTTTGTCAGTCACAATATAGGCAGACCTCAAATAAAATTTGCTTACACCACATTGCAGTCCATGGCCTCTTTAAAAAATGCAAAATGTAATTCTTAGCTGCAAAAAGATTGCCCACCTCTAGTTTAGAGTACAAAATCATGTTACTTTTCTAAAATATACACAATACAGAATATGTATTTCACAAAATACACCAACTGCTTAATGCAGAGAGGTCATTTGTAATGAAAAATCAATGAGCTGATTTATCCTTAATTCCCTTCCCTTCCTTTTTTTTTTTTTTTTTTTACTCCAGTCATCTCCAAACTTAGAAAGAAGCATTCTGGAAAGGAAGAAAGAAAGAAAGGCTGGAAGAAAACCAAAAGATGGAAGAAATATTTAAGTTCCTGCTCCAATTTTTTATGGTTGCCCTTTGCAATTGTCAGCAAGGTCCCTGTGTTAGGACTTCAGCTTTTGCCCCATATAATATGTCATTCTGCCTCTTGAACCTCCTCCTAATTGAAGGGACATCAAATTGGACTGAACAAGAGAAGAGGCATCAAAAGAATTGAACAGCAGTATGTGCTAGCCAATATCTATCTATAGTTTTTTGAGATTACAGAAATAGGCTTTCTTTACATATATTTTTTTCAGGACATTGTGAGGATGATGTAACTGATGAAAAGAAGACTAAAGATTAAATCTTCATTTACCACCATTTAGAGCTGATAAATGGGAACAAACTAAAGCAGAGGTCCCCAACCTTTTGGGCACCAGGGACCCATTATATGGAGAGAGATTTTTTCCGCGGACCGGAGGGGGCATGGTTTTGTGTGCTGCCTGCATCCCATGGATAGGGCTTTGCTTGTTTGTGCGGCCCCATTGCTGGCATGCTGCAACCTGGTACCGGTTCACGGCCCGGGGGTTGGGGACCCCTGAACTAAAGAACAAAATCTGTCTATGGTTGCATGACCAGTACTAGTTAACAAGGCTTTAATTACTTGAGAAAGGAACTGAAAACAACAAGAAGAAAATATAGAAGGCTGGAAGAAAGTGTGAACTTTCACATAGTGTGAGAACCAGCACAGATATCATGACCCATGTTATGCTCTCTTTTCACCATAACAGCTAGCAATACTTTTTTAAAAAAGCAACAGAAGAAGAAACTTTGGCAATTTTAGAGCTACTCTTTATAAGAACTGCTCAGATTTACATGCTTTTGCTAGAGATAGATAAATGCACATAAAAAGTTCTAGGAAAATGAAGGACAGAGATATCAGTTTATTTTATTTTCCCTTTTTCCAAGGAATGGGGTCTGAAAGGATATTGTTGCTCTAAGACCTGGAGTAAACTAAATTTGGCACTGACTGATGGTTTTTGCACTCTTTTGTTGGTCAAATGGAGACAGAAAGTGCAAGAGAATGCACACACCGATTGGCTCATGTTGTCTCTGTTCTCTGTTTTCCAAGGTCCACAGAAATGAAAATAATCACAAATTTTAAAATGGCTTACAGGGATTGTGGAGCAAAACTGGTGTTATCTGTCAGTGTCTCAGACACAAGTTTTTAGTTGTAAAGGACAATGTAGCATCAGGTAAGTGATTTCTGAGTAATCTGAGGCAATATTCTGCATCCCAATATACAATGTACACAATAGAATTTGAAGATGACTCTTAACATCAAGGATAAGTTTTTTTCAGTTTCATGCCAACAATCACTGGATTGTTCTTTTGTCTCCCTTTCATTCAGCTCAGTCTGAAGTATTCCATGAAGCTAAGATATTGGAGATGAGACAGACTCACTATCATAGAGAATGAGTTTGGCATTGTGTCTGTCTGTCTCTGGATCAAGAAATAGCAGATGAATCTTCTTTCCCTTGTTTCCTCATGTTTATCTCTCTTAACCCCGCCAGCACTAGCCACAAGTACATGTTCTGTTCTGTTCTGTTCCATGTTTTGTAAAATTCTTTATCATCTCTGTACAACCTTGATATCCTGCAAAAGTACAAAGGCTACCAGCCAAGTTCTTTACTTGGCAACTATCTCCTGAACCAATTCCATTTATACCGCTCCCACTGTCTGAAATGTTGTTCTCAGGAGGACAGTTTATCAGAAGCTGTATCACTGAGAATCAGTTACAGGTACCCTTGACTGAATACTATTACAATACTGCTGGCATTTGCTAGGTAAGGAAATTAATGTCCTAAACTAGGTCCACGAATTCACTGTGACGTTTTCACACCCCAGCTATGCTAACTGTTCAGCTGAGACCCCCCCCTTGCTCAGTCTCCTAACAATTCTAGAAGAAAATATGTTGAAAGTCAGCAGAGAAGGTGGAAAAATCAGAAGGTTTGTTCAATATCTGTTTAGATAAGATGCTTTATAAATAATGACATCATTTATCCAGTGACTACTGCATATCTGAAACAATGAGACACATGCAACAGGATAATTAAAATTTGAGATAAGAATTCTGATGAGACGTTGTCTAACATTCTATGATAAAGAAAGTCCAAAGTGAGACAGAGCAAATAGACTCTTGCCCTGGCTTTTCGCTTGAGAAAGAAAAATGGATTGGATGTGCAAGGCAGGACTGTTTTTGCTGCTGAGTCTCTCATTCTGCTGTGTTGTCTTTACAGCTGAATTCAGGAGTGATGTAGGATGGATACCCTCAGCTATCTGCTTATCGCTTCCTCGTGGTCTGTAAAGGAATTGAACTACGTGCGTTGAATATAACTATTTTGTATTTGCGTTATATAATAAACTGTTTTTTATCTAGACATTCTCAGGCAAGTGCACATATTTTTAAACTGGATTTCTTTTGATTTTACCTTTTAATCCCAAGTTGTAAGCCTTCTCTAGGCTCCCAACTACTGATGTCATACCATGCTCATTTCAAAATATTGGCTATGCATTTTTTTTAACTTCATTTTTTAAAAATTTCATTTTAAATTGTGAAATTAACAGATGGAAAGAAAACATATCACGGTGATAATACAATCGAAAAGAATGACAATAAGCTGGAAAAAAGGAAAAAGAGGGGGGGGGAAAGATTTATATAACAAGATCCAACCTCTTTAAATTAAATCTACACCATATCAAAACATAATGCCCCATCCTCTCCTTTCTATGATTTAAAGACATTTCAAAGGTTAATGGAAAACGCATTTCTTGAATCCATTTTAATATTCAAAGTATTATTTATTATTTATTATTTAAATTTATATACCGCCCTATCTCCCTTACGGGACTCAGGGCGGTGAACAGGTAATAATAAAAATCACAGTAAATATTACATAAAAGCCTGCTCTAAAATATAGAACCCCTAACAAAACCCAATCAAAACTTACTTTCTTCCCAGCTACATAAAATAATTCTTAAGCTCATAGCCCTTAACCTTCCATAGCCTTAACTACGGTAGCCTTAACTTACCATAGTTCTTCAGATCTGTGAGCTCCCAGGTCTTACACATACAGTAACAACCCGTGCCACAGTGTGTTTTTAAACTAGGCACCCAAGCACTGAGATGTTTAATAATAGGGCAAGCCTTTCCTCACACCCATTTGAATTTGTTAAGATATTACTATAGAGAAAGGGAGCATTTATTCCAGTCCATCCATGGGATTCTAAGTAATTCCCAAAGAGAATTGCCTTTTCTACTAAAATATTTTTTTAATAAGAAGGAAAGCTCATAATATAAGTTTTGCTTTCAAAATTATTGAGGGTTTGGTGATAGGTGATTTTCATCCAAAATACAACATGGGAGGAATGAATTAATGTTCCTTATCATAGGGAGATTGGGATAAGCTGACCCTAAGATTCTGACAAAAATATTCATTTCCCTGCCCCAAGCTACTATTCAAGATTTTTTTAAAAAAAATACAGATGCAATTACTAATAATACCTTTAATGTCTCAATGAGTTTGGCTCTCAAAATAGTTTCCGTAGGCTGACATTCTGAATTATTTTAACCACATATTCTAATATTTAGTGGAAAACCACTAAAAAGTCCATCTGCAATGCGGGAGTAAGCAGTAGGCTCTTGCTCAAGGTTCCTGGTGGAAGGATAATGAATTTTGCAATAGAATTCTCCTTTATTGCTCTGGGATAATTCTTCTCTATAAAAACCACAGCAAGAATAAGTCTCATCTACAAGAAGCACAATATAGCATGCATTATCTTCTTTGTCTTAAGTTTATGTAATTGGGAATTCTAGCTGTGCACACTACTTGCTATCCTTATGATTATGGCCCTCAACTGATATTAATGAAACCTAATAGAACAATCTAATTTTATGGTTTGGATTGTCTCCCTGAGAAGGTATGGAAAAATGCCATTTTTTTCTTTTTTTCCTTACACAACTCCCCCCCACACCTAAAACAAGAAAAAAAATTACTTCTTCCCCAATTAGCTCTTTCTGCCTCATCGATAAAAATGAGAAGAAACATCAGGGAGGGAGGGAGGGAGGGAGGGAGGGAGGAAGGAAGGAAGGAAGGAAGGAAGGAAGGAAGGAAGGAAGGAAGGAAGGAAGGAAGGAAGGAAGGAAGGAAGGGGAACCTACAAAATAAATATAACACAAAGAAAAAAAAAGTAATACTTACGATCCAAGCTGAAATCATCCACTAAAATTATTTCCTGAATCAAGTTTGCAGGAGTGCGATTTAGAACACTGTAAAAATAATAAAAACATCAGCAATAGCCAAATCCAGCATCAATTTGAAGTAGTCTTCCATATATTGACTGCCCTCAGTTTACCACTAAGATTTTCTTCTCAAAAAAATTATTTCCAAAACACAGTAAGAGTCAAAAATGGCAATACTAGATGAGACAGCATCAATAGCCTAGATTTGTTTTAAATGCCTACCTTTAAATTTATATTTGTCACATTCCTGAAATAAAATCTTAGGTAAACAATTAAGAACTAGCTTTGAGGAAGTCTGGTGTAAACTCTGCCTATGAAAAATTTAGGCAACAAAGAGCTTTTTCTATCCAGAAATCTGTGGGTGGAAATAAAGCCTGTGGAACATGCTCCACTTTATATATATTTTTTGTTTAATAGGGGGAGTTAAATGAAAAAGAGAGAGGGAGATCTGTGAGCACTGGTTGTAAAACAGATGTATGGAAAAGGAAACCCATTTAGTTACCCATGCATTCATCATGCTAAGGTATTACACTGTAACTCAGTGTGAATAGCAGCCTTGGTGTCACATCCCATTTCTTAACTCAAATTGTTGCTTTTTATCACATTACTACCCTTTCCTCCTCCACATTGGGACAAATGACACAACAAAGAACCTGAGTACAATAGTGAGAGATTACAAACAACTAGGCAATAAAGTTAAGAAACTAGGAGCACAAGTACTGTTCTCATCTGTATTCCCAACGAAAGGTCAACACCCAATGAGGGAAAAAAGAATTCTAGAAATAAAACATTGGCTAAAGGGTTGGTGTTGTCAAGAAAACTTTGGTTTCCTGGATCATGGACTGCATTCCTACATGAACAACTCCCAGCTGCCCCTCTTGAAAACGGCAAAATGTACTCGAAAAAGACTGGCCCAACTCATCAGGAGGGCTTTAAACTAAAATTGAAGGGGGAGGGTGACCAATCTTCATAATCTCTAGAACCCAAAACCAATCATAAATCCCAAGAAAACAAATCAAACAATGAGGTATGCAGAGATGAGAAAAAAGAAAAACCCAAACAACAATCAGGAGATGCAGGAAACATGCCCACGAACAGGCATAAAAGTCGTAAATGCTTATATACAAATGCTCAAAGCTTGGGGAACAAACAGGGTGATCTAGAAGCAATAGTACAGGAGGGAAGGCATAACATAGTTGGCATTACAGAAACCTGGTGGGACAAAACCCATAAATGGAATGGACTGATGGATGGATACAAATCATTCAAAAGAAACAGGTCTACAGAAAGAGGAGGGGGAGTTGCACTATATGTAAGAGAACACTACATATCTACAAAAATGCACATGATACAAGATAAAATCTCTCCAGAATGTATATGGGTCAATATAAAAGAGAAAAAAAGTGACATTACCATAGGTGTATATTACAGGCCACCCAACCAATCAGAAGAAATAGATGAACTCTTTGCCAACCAGCTAACTAATGTATGTAGGAAGCATATCACAGTAGTAATGGGAGACTTCAACTACCCAGACATCAGCTGGCAGACACTCTGCAGTGAACAGGAGATCAAACAGATTCCTAACCAACCTAGCCGACAACTTTGTCATCCAAAAGGTGGAGGATGAAACTAGATGTACAGCCATACTGTACTTAATTCTAACTAATAGAGAAGAAATGATAGAGGGAGTTGAAGTTACCAGAACCTTGGGCGAAAGTGACCACGTCATACTGGAATTTAATATAACGAAAACACTAGCAACAGAAAACAATCCAACCAGTGTCTTGAAGTTCAAAAGAGCTGACTTTAACAAACTCAGAGAGAACCTAGGAAAGATCCCATGGATGAAAATCCTAAAGGGGAAAACAACCCAAGAAGCATGGGAAACTCTGAAAAATGTGATCATAAAAGCCCATCCCATCACAATACCAGTGAAAAAGAAAAACAAGAAATTCAAGAAGAAACCAGCATGGCTGCACAAAGATCTCTCTGACAAACTGAAACACAAAAAGGACAAATACAAAAAATGGAAAGAGGGGCACATAACTAAGGCTGATTATCAGCAGACAGCCAGAACATGCAAAGATGAAGTCAGGAAAGCAAAGGATCAGAACGAACAAAGACTTGCAACAGAAATCATAGATAATAAAACATATTAACAACAAGAAAAAAGTCAAGGAAACTGTAGGTTCACTAAAGAGAGAAGATGGCAAGGAAATAACAGGCAACAGGGAGAAAGCAGAGCTGCTTAACTCATACTTTGCATCAGTCTTCACACAAAAAGAAATTATAGCCCAACATACCAAAAAAGACAAATTAGAAACAAAAATTAAAATAAGCAAGAAAATGGTAAGAGAATGCCTATCTGACCTTGATGAATATAAATCACCGGGGCCTGACAGATTACATCCCAGAGTTCTGAAGGAGCTGGCAGATGTTATCTCAGAACCATTGCAGCAATCTTTCAAAATTCCTGGAGCACCAGGGAAGTACCTGAGGATTGGAAAAGGGCTGATGTGGTTCCCATCTTCAAGAAAGGGGGGAAAAAGGACCCAGGAAACCACAGACCAATCAGTTTAGCATCAATACCTGGGAAGATCCCAGAAAAGATAATCAAAAAACAGATCTGCGAACAACTAGAAGCAAACAAAGTTATAACTAATAGCCAGCATGGGTTTGTTAAAAACAGGTCATGCCAAACCAATCTTATTTCATTCTTCAACAAAGTGACTAAACTAATACACCAGCGAAATACTGTGGACGTAGTATACTTAGACTTCAGTAAGGCATTTGATAAAGTAGACCACAACCTACTCCTTGATAAGCTAGAAAAAGATGGAATAGACAACATCACCATCAGATGGATCTGTAGCTGGCTGGCAAACCATACTCAACAAATAGTCCTCAACGGCACTACATCCACATGGAGACAATTAAGCAGTGGGGTACCACAAGGTTCCATCTTAGGTCCAATGACTTAGATGAGGGAATTGAAGGGGAACTCATCAAATTTGCAGATGACACCAAACTGGCAGGAGTAGCCAACACCCCAGAAGACCAACTCAGGATCCAAAAAGATCTTGACAAACTTGAACAATGGGCCCTATCCAATAAAATGAGTTTCAATGTGGAGAAAAACAAAGTTTTATATTTAGGTAGAAAAAATCAAAGGTACAAGTACAGATTGGGCAAGACCTGGCTTAAAAACAGTAACTGTGAGAGGGACCTTGGATTCCTAGTGGACGATCACTTAACCATGAACCATCAATGTACAGCAGCAGCCAAAAAAACTAATACAATCCTGGGTTGTATAAACAGAGGCATAGAATCAAGATCACATGAGGTATTAGTACCGCTTTATAAAATCCTAGTAAGACCACGCCTGGAATACTGCAGCCAATTTTGGTCACCATATCACAAAAAAGATGTTGAGAATTTGGAAAAAAATCAGAGAAGAGCAACTAAGATTATCAAAGACCTGGAGACTAAAACATATGAAGAATGGTTGCAGGACTTGGGTCTGGCTAGTCTAAAGAAAAGAAAAAATAGGGGAGACATGATAGCAGTATTCCAGAATTTGAGGGGCTGCCACAAAGAAGAGGGGATCACATTATTCACCAAAGCACCAAAGGGCAGGACAAGAAACAATGGTTGATCAAAGAGAAAAGCAACCTGGAATTAAGGAGAAACTTCCTGACAGTGAGGACAATTAACCAGTGGAATAGCTTGCCCCCAGAAATTGTGGGCGCTCCATCACTGGAGATTTTTAAGGCTAGACAGTCACTTGTCTGAGATGGTATACATTCTTCTGCTTGAGCAGGGGCTGGACTAGAAGACCTCCAAGGTCCCTTCCAGCTCTATTCTATTCTATTCTATTCTATTCTATTCTATTCTATTCTATTCTATTCTATTCTATTCTATTCTATTCCAGTAACTTGTACCCTATCTTGATTATTTTCAATAGGCTTGCATGCTAGTTAAGAATTTTCTGAGGTTAAAAGAATACAAAGTTGGCTAGATTTATCTATACTGCTACTTATTTTATTCCATACTCCACGAACACAAGAGTTATAGTCGATCCGAAGGCATCCACCAGAAAGGTAATTTTAAAAAAATCCAAATGGACCCCCTGATGGTGTGACCAAAGCCTTGCCTTTGCTATGTGCACTGCAAGTATTACAAAGATTTAAAAAGAAGCAGGGCTTCTATTGCATGGCCATCTCTGCCATCTTGACTTTTTTTAATCTCCCACTGAGAAGAATTGTAAAACATTATTGAAAAGAACCAAATTGGAGAAACTCTAAAGATACTCTAGCATCTTTTGTTTTGGTAATAAATAACCCTTTGTGCAATCCTTACAAACTTCATCTTGTTTGTCTATGCCCTGATATTGTCTCCTTTATCTACATAGTACTAAAACTCTCATTGTCGTGACCTTTAATTGGGTGAAATGGTGCATCATGGGACAACAACCAAGGTACCTCAAATGGGCTTATTTACAAAATGGGTTCAAAATCCAGGACTCATGATTCCTGAAGGAATGAAATTTGGGAATATCACATTCCCCTGCAACCCCCAGGCATTCTTCTTGACCTGTGCCACCTCCCCACAGACTATTTGGTCTGTGCAGCTTTTCTTACACAACTCCATGACAAACACACACCCTGCTTGACCTGTGCTGCCTCACTGTGCACCCTGCTCAACCTGTGTGGCCCACCTGTGTGCCCTCCCTTACACACATATCATCTCTGATTGCACACCCATACATATTTCCCAGCCACATGACACCTCTCTCTCTCACACCCACCCACCCACAATTCCTGACTTGTAGCCACACATACCTCCTTAATCCTTCCCTTACCCAGCAGCAGCCACTTACTTTACCTGGCATTGGACTTGCAATTTCCTGCTGGCTTTCCCATTGACTTTCTTCCTACAAGCTTCTCATATGCAAAGAAAATGGGAAAGTCAGCAAGAATTCAAAAGAGGAGGGGGGGAAAGGAAAGGAAAGGAAAGGGAAAGGAAAGGAAAAGAAAGGAAAGGAAAGAAAGGAAAGGAAAGGAAAGGAAAGGAAAGGAAAGGAAAGGAAAGGAAAGGAAGATTCCTGATGCTCCTTGCCAGCTTCCTACAAGGAAACTCAATGGAGAAGCTGGCAGGAAATCAAAAGTTCTTCCCATTTTCACTGCTTTTTTACACACCCATGATCATTCTGTTTCTTTGTTTAAGTAAGGAAATATCTCTGAAACAATGACCCAATAGGTCACGCATTGTCTAATTTCTTACTAAAATCTGTCTACAGCCATCAATATGTTTGTGGTGTGGAAAGGAAATCAGATCCTCCCACCATACAGTAGACAGAGCAAACATAGCTAAATTCTGCTATATTGTCTATAAAATTAGGCTGGCCATCGATGATCTCACCATAAACTGTAATATATGACTATGTCTTGTTCTGCTTTGTTTTATTTTCATGTTTTAATTTTTAATCTGGTCTGTGGCCGTAATAAAATATTGATTGATATCTTGTTACAAACCTTGACAACCATCTTATGTACAGCAAAAGGGAATAGGAGTGAACAGTCATGATGGATAACTGTGGGTGAAGAAGTGAATTCAATAAAACAGATATTGACTGAAACCAACATCACAGTGCTAGGCTGCATTAACAGAGGATAGAATCAAGATCACGTGAAGTATTAATACCACTTTACAATGCCTTGGTAAGGCCACACTTGGAATATTGCATCCAGTTTTGGTCACCACGATGTAAAAAAGATGCTGAGACTCTAGAAAGAGTACAGAGAAGAGCAACAAAGATGATTAGGGGACTGGAGGCTAAAACATATAAGGAACGGTTGCTGGAATTGGGTATGTCTAGTTTAACGAAGAGAAGGACGAGGGGGGACATGATAGTAGTGTTCCAATATCTCAGGGGCTGCCATAAAGAAGAGGGAGTCAAGCTATTCCCCAAAGCGCCTGAAGGCAGGACAAGAAGCAACGGATGGAAACTAATCAAGGAGAGAAGCAACCTAGAACTAAGGAGAAAATTCCTGACAGTTAGAACAATTAACCAATGGAACAACCTGCCTCCAGAAGCGGTGAATGCTCCAACACTGGAAGTTTTTAAGAAGAGACTGGACAGCCTTTTGTCCGAAATGGTGTAGGGTTTACTGCCTGAGCAGGGGGTTGGACTCGATGACCTCCAAGGTCCCTTCCAACTTAATAATAATAATAATAATAATAATAATAATAATAATAATAATAATAATAATAATAATAATAATAATAATAAAGACCCACTAAAATGAAACTCTCATCAGATTTTACCATGACCTCAAGAGCTTTCAGTCTTAGCCTTGACCTATCTATAGAACAAATCCAGTTTCTTGAAGTCATGGTAGAACAATCCAGTGAATATATAAACACATTATACTGGAAATCCAGAGATTGCCATATTTACTTACACCCTTCTAGCTTTCACCCAGAACTTACAACCAAAAATGTCGTCTGCAGAGAGACTTTCAACTACAATTACATTTGTTCTGACTCATTTCACAGAGAAGCTCAACTAATGAAATTAGTTTTAACATTAATTAATTAGAATTAATTAGGAAACGGGCATTCAGGAGACTGAGATACCCACCCAATAAGATCAAAAGACCAATTAATAGAACCAGATTGATTTCCAGAGATGACTTACTAAAAGGCAGATCACAAAAGCAGAATGACAGAACAAAATTGGATGCCACCTTCAGTTTACAGCTCAAACTATTCAAATGCATTATTAATACACCGCATATTGGACAATGACATTGTACTTTCTCAGGCATTAAGTGACAACCTGCATATAGTCAACAACTAACCTAAGGCAGATTCTCATGAACAAGAAACAACAGGACAAAGAGGCTAATGTGGGAACCAGACCAGATGTCTACTTTTCTCCCATATTTACCCTTACATATCCATCATACAGAATGGGACCTTTAGGCTCCTACCATTGGCCACACCTCCTTTGTCTCGAGCCTCCTGCCTCCACCCATTTACCTGCAGCGTTCCTCCTCGGCTGGCCCGCCCCTGGCCCGCCGCCTCGTGCCCTTTGGCCCGGCCCATTCGCTGAGAAGCTGCACCAGCCCTGCCATTTGCCTGCTGCCCCACAACACAGCCCCTGCGATAGCCCATCACACACTGCCCCCTGAGAGCAACAGGGCTGCTGCCTGCCACCCATCCAATTGGCTGGCGGCTAATTGTCCCATGTAGCCAAAAGCCCGGGGCAAAGGGGGGAAATGGGCAGAGGCGGGAGGCTCGAGGCGAAGGAGATGTGGCCAAGGGTAGGAGCCGAAGGATCCTAGACCCCCATCATATGCCCTAACAGCTGCTCACACAAGAGTAGCAATGTTTTCACATGCTCTTCCTCTAATGAAATATATATATATATATGCTCCTCTGGATTTTACATGGAGGATAGCTTTGTGCTCAAGTATTAATAAGTTTGAGTTTGACATCAGAACTCAAAATAAAGATGAAGTGATATCAAAGCATTTCAGCCTCTGAGGACATTTCATTGGAAATCTCAAAGCAACCATTTCAGAAAAAAGAAAGAAGAATTTTAACAGTACAATTGAACTTTGCTGAACTTGCATACATTAAAAAAAAAAATCAGGTTTCAACAAACCCAATGGTTTTTTTTAACACATTACAGCTGTTATTTCAAAAGGCACTGCTAATCTGTCTCACAAATGCCTGTATCTACATATCCAGCCCCTCTTCCTTCTCCCATAACTTCATCTCAGTTGAAATACTATCGCAGTTTAGGCACCTTGTACATCTGAAGTAGTGAACTCTAGTTTATTAAAGCTTATGCCTTTAAATAAAATATGTTAGCTGGTGTTATCAGAATCCTTTTCACCCCAGAAGGAAACAAAAAATGCCAGCAGGAAAATGGTTTGGCATAGATGTCTCCTTGCCCCTTGATAGGGGGATTTTGATCTCACTGTGTGTGAAGTGAAAATAGTTCACACACAGGTACAGTGCATCTACCTTTGTTCATATAAGGTGATTTTTAGCTATCGAGCATTACAGAAATGTAATACATTAATAAAAAGAAATTAAAGTTTCCAGATATCTGTTGCCCTCTACCCATGTGATGCATTTGATCATAATGGTCAATGGAATGATAGTCCCCTTACTGGCTAGTTCCCAATTACTAATAATGACCACTTTCCTTCAGGATTCCCTGCCAGACATGAGATTCCTTTGAAAATCATGTTCCTGAAATTATGCTCTGAAGAGAAAAATGCATTGTTTCTTATATGCCTCTTGGAACAGACAATGGCCTGGTTGTTGTTGTTGTTGTTGTTGTTGTTGTTATTATTATTATTATTATTATCTGATTTGCTAATCCACCGCCCCACCCCCATTAAACTGTACTCCCCAGTTTGGCTCAACATTTGCACAGTCTCAGTACTCTAGCCAAGAAATCAGACGAAACAGCTGTTTGTAGCAAGCACTCTCTTTTATCATAAAGGTGGCATCTGGTGAGCTGGAATGAGCCTGAGAGGCATGTCTGGTCGATTTGAAAAGGGGTAGATAAGTGAGTGGCTTTAGGGAATAAAATAATATTATAGGGCGCCCTGGTTGACTCTCCCAAACTCCTCCTTTCCTCAGCTGAAGAGTTGATTGTTGGTGTCTTATAAAATAATAACAGATCTAGTAGGAGGATGTCGGAAAAAGCCATCATCCTTCTGTATTTAGAAGCTGTTCAAAGCACCCCTTAATCGTTCAATGGTTCTCTCTGATTCAATCTCTTACTTTCTCCCTATCCATTTTACTTTATCCCAAACTATTCCTGCATAATGGAGGTTCCCTTTCTTTCTCTCCTCCCACCCCTCCTCTACATTTCAGTGTGGCATCGCTTTTACAACATTCCCCTTTTTAGATATACTGGGCGAGATACAGATATACCGTATATTTTTAGATAATAACATACTCCAGCAAAGTAAACTAACGCAGCTCTTCTATCTCTTATTCCTTCATTTAAAAATCCTTTTCATCTTCTGCCTTTCCCTCCAAGCATGCAACTTTCTTTTCTTTTTATCATTTTCTATTCCCAAACTAGGTTGTGCCCATGCAAAGCGCATTCTGTCAGTATATAGTGTGTAAATGTTGTATTTTAAACTTACTTCTTTCTTTGCTAGCGCAAGAAGCTTTAACACTACTTCTGTAAATCTCTGGCTTTTATTCCTGTAACAAGAAGCCTTAAGATGCTTCTTTTCCATTGCTGTAGCCCGCAGCCTTTTTCTTTTTTTTTCTCTCAGGTTAAGGGTTTTTCCACAGAGCAGAATTAAAGCACGGGACCTGGCTTTAAGTATGTTGGCTTGAAGAAATATTAACTGTATTTCCAAACTCTGTTTTGCCTTGGCAATGAAGTAGAGTATTAATTCTGCCCATACAAGAAATGGAGGGGGGGAGGAGGGGAGAATGCCTCTTTGATGCCAGAGATTCTTCTGAGAGATAAAAAAAACTGACATAAAAGGAAACTTTCTTCTTATATTCCCCTTCTCCTATCAACCCATAGCAGGGAGAAGAAAGAGATTCATTTCCTCCCCCTTCTCTCCTCCACTTTTTCCTTTTCCCCACAGGAAGGTTCCCTAGTTTTTTCCCCTCCTAATTAAGGTCAGCTGCTGGTGGAGAAAACCACTCATTGCTCTCTTTAGAGAGTGGTGGGGCAGACCTGAGTGAGTGGGACATTTGCCTGAATGATAGGCCCCTAGTGCAAAGGTGTTTTGCACCAATAACCCATCACTTGATCTATTTTGAAAACCAGGTTTTGCCAGTCTTCTTCTGGATACAGATTTACTAGTCTTATAGAAGACTGGTAGAGACAGTTCTACCTATTATGGGCTAGAAGGATAAATTGGCAGGAATCTTAATTTTACCCTATCTCCGAAATAAGTGTTGCTAGGGAAGGTTGATAATTAATAGCCACAACATGTGGAAATAATCTACGGTGTGCAAAATAGCATTTGAGTGGGTAAAGTGGTGCTTTCTCACTGCATTGATATGGGATATTCTTCTGTAGGGTGACAGGCAGAGACAAGAAAGTGAAGTGAGCCTTGTTCAATTACATAACCCACTGACACCAGCTGAAATTCTTGACCAAGTATAGCCATGCTCCAAAGAGTCCACATTAATTAAATAATAATAATAATAATAATAATAATAATAATAATAATAATAATAATAATAATAATAATAATAATAATAATAATAATAAAGTTGGAAAGGACCTTGGAGGTCATCTAGTCCAACCCCCTCCTCAGGCAGGAAACCCTGTACCATTTCAGACAAATGGCCGTCCAGTCTCTTCTTAAAAACTTTCAGTGTTGGATCATTCACAGCTTCTGGAGGCAGATTGTTCCACTGATTAATTGTTCTAACTGTCAGGAAGTTTCTCCTTAGTTCTAGGTTGCTTCTCTCCTTGATTAGTTTCCATCCTTTGCTTCTTGTCCTGCCTTCAGGAGCTTGACTCCCTCTTCTTTGTGGCAGCCCCTGAGATATTGGAACACCACTATCATATCAACCCTAGATTGAGACATGCCTGAAAATGTCTTTATAATCACAGAGGGGTTATAAGAAGTAGGGCAGCAGCCAATGACAGAATGACTTGGAGGGCAGCTGTCAGAGAGTGGGGAAGAGAAGCATGACCACAAGACTTTATACTAGCCAGCTGGAATGGAAGAATTGCCTCCAATGGGATGAAGCCCATCAGACCAATCACTGAACACTACCGTATGCTGTGGCTGTTCCATTGAAGGAAATTGTTTTCCAACATCTCCCGCTTCCTCAATCTTTCTTTGAACTCACCTATTAACTGTATTTCCTTGAATTGAACATAAAGAGTGTTAGCAGTTTAAACTATCAGTGTTAGTTTAAGGATATTAGTTGTTTCTTCTGAATACTAAGTGATTAGTTGAGTGCCTTGTCATCAGTCTTTAATAAAATTTATAAATTGCATATGAACTATGATTTCATCATTGGACTTCCAGAACACATAACACACAACCACACAGTTCTGTTCTGAGATATTTGGTGCTGCAGTAGGTCTCATTTTATTAGGCTTTCCCTCTATTACAAAATGTATCCAAGGCCACTTTTTTATACACATTCTAAAAACATTGGCTATAAAAACACAATCTTGGAGGTGCTTATCACATTACCATTTCAGAGCTACATCCTGCAGCATTCTGCAATATAGTGACAGCATACTAACTTTAGGTGTTGCAATTCTTCCCAGATGTCCCTGAACTCTCAGAAGCGTACTGTAAATCACCTTTTGATTTCTGCAAACATTTCTGTGATGACCTTAAGTCACACGATCCTTTTTCTCCCTCATCCCTTTTTACTTTCCACCGTTAACATCTCATCTGCAATACAAATATTTACGGGGGGGGGGGTCAATAGGTATAAGAGAATTCGTCGAACGGGGATACATTACGGTACGAACGTCCGTGTTTCGGTGTCATAAGATAGGTAAAATGTTTATGATAAGAGGTAAAGAGGTCTACATCTTATCCCTAATGTTTAAGATTAGAGATGTCTGGATTTCATTAGTTTTGTAGATATGACGAGTAAGAATTGTACCAGTAGAATTATTTTATTGTATTGTATTATTGATTGTATACAATACTGTCAAGGAAAATTCAGTGACTACCCCCTCAAACAGTAAAAATTATGACAGTCATTAAAATCATGACTAAGAAAGTGAGTTTTGTAACAAAAGCTTTTGTTGCGGCTTGTATCAGATCATTAAGCAGTCTCTCCAGAATTATTCACACAGGATCTTTTCAGCCATGTTGTTACTTAAGAGTAAACCCTGGGACCTTTTCTGTGCAAAGTAAATAAGAATAATCTCAGATCTCTGATGTGCGCATAGCTGATTTGTGCAAGGGAATCTACAGGGCTTGGTCTAAAAAAGGCAAGATGGCAGCCACACGGTGACACATATAAAGCAGCATTTCACTTGCACCATCATGACAGCAATCTAGACCTTTCTAACCATGCCTTACACATACCCACAAATCTATGGCTGAGGAACCACCCAAAATGGCTTGTGAGAATAACCTTGGGAGACAGGAGACAAGACATAGCTTAGACAGCATTGTTAAATATAGTGTTAGCCCAAAGGATGATGGGGATAGAGAAAACATCTCAGAAGTGATCCCTGCTTCTCTAGTTCTTTGGAAAGGGGGGAAGTGCTTTCAAGACTCACAAGATTCTGTTACTGTAACCTTACAATAAACGTAGTATTGGTACTCATAATCTTGGTTTCCACTCTGGACAAGCTTAAACAGCTGATACCATCTTAGTATCTGATATAATTGGAATTTTGTTTGAGGTACAGTATTCCATTTTATAAAAGATTTTCAGCATATAAAAATACAAGCAGTTTGAAGGCAATTGGTTATGAAGCTTCTGCATGCAACCAAGTGCAGAATTTAGCTTGGCCCACTTATTTAAACTTAGTCATTAGATTAGATTCATAAGGGCTACCTGAATGCTTGTTTTCAGACCTGCTCATTAGCCCAAGTTTTCAAATTTACTCTTTGAGTCTCACTATTCTTGAAAGAGAAAGTCTGTGGAGCTTCCAATCATCCATGTCAGACCTAGAAACTCATTAGCTAGCTTTAAAGATTTGGGCTTTAACATTTCTCATCAATCGGACTTCATCACTGTCATTTCCCAAAGTGACATTAAACTTCTGTTTAGGAAAACAACTCTGTAATCATCTCTAACAATTTAATTACATGTAATTTTCAACAGGTGCTACCAAAACAGCTAATTAATTAAATCAAATCAGTCCTTAATTGTCATGGAAGGCCTAATCCACTGGCTTCACTTTTCAGGAGGAAAAAAAAACAACAGCTCTGTATTAGGGTGTGACCAGACATCACAAAATAAGTGATTTTTACACTGCCGTTTTCTGCTTGCCAGATTTTGCTGCAGTCCTGTGAAGGCTTGCGAGAAGACAATATTTGGAACAGAACAGACTTTTCATACTTCACATACCCCACGGCACTTCACAGTAATTACTTAGAGGAAGGGGCACTGGCTGAGTAAAGGCATAGCAATTATACTCACAGTAATAATTCATGCCCAGCTGAGTGCTTTCAGAACCATTTCATTGAGATACATGGCTTACCTCAAGCACCTTGGAAACCTTGCTAGAGTTTTGGTCCTTTTTTTTTTAATTGAGCAGAAAACCAATTACAAAAGGAACAAAGCAAAAGATGCATTTTCTAATTTTTAATTATTTTTTATGGCATTTGTGTTTGTCATTTTTGTATTACTGTTGTTTTACTTGCGAGCTGCCCAGGGTTGGTTGGAATTGAGCAATATTAAAAAAAATCATATTAAACGAATAAGACGCTAAGAGAGCTGCTCAGAATCACATTGGACAGTGATTTGGGCAGCATATAAATTTAATAAATAAGATGCATAAAATACACAAGTTCCCCCATCCCCAAAGATTAGGAATTCAATCAAATGGTCACAATAGAGTGAGGCGGGGGCATCCTTCCCGTGAAAGTTGCTCTAATATCAGAAACTATTTCTTAGGTGGAACTTTTCCTTCTGCTGAACTTTCCCTGAAATATACAATTAATTTGCTTATTTCATTACATTACCTAAACAACTTCACCTTGCCTCTAGTTTGTGTAATACCAGGGCCCTTTTTGGTGCCCTACTGAAGTTTCTTTTCCCAGACATTTTAGGAAATTCCTGAGTGGTTTCAGAAATTCAGTGTTTTATTGCTGCTAACGCCAGTGATTGTACGCTGTATTTATTGCCCATATTACTACTGCTGCCAATTTTCACCATATTATGCTCTGTTGTAAGTTGGCTTTCAATTTTTTTAAAAATAAGTTGTTGTAATTGATTTGTACACTGCCTGAAGAACTGCATACATTGAAAGGAACACAGTGGGAGGTCTATGGGACTGAGAAAAACCACAACGTGCTGGAAAAAAAAATTGGAAATCAATCGCAAGGGTTTTCATTGGGACTTAGCAGTACCTTCTCAGCGGAATTTTATTTCTCACTGCATGAATGGGGTGCTTGCCTTTGGTTCCAGCCATACTTCAGGCTGCTTCAACCTTACTTTTCAACTGAAACTACATCCTGCCCCCGTCCCCCCAAGCATCTCCGGTTGGACCATGTCATTATGCATAAGGTCAAGATCAATCAACCTTCTGGTTCTGATTGCACTGTACAAAATCCAGCTGATCTAGGATGTCATGGATAAGTGCCTGCTCATCTCTTTATCCTTTCTTCTCTTTACAAACTGTGGGAGAGACACAAATCACACTTTATCATCAGGAGGAAAGACTTGCATTTATAATGGGCCCCCAAGCCACTGAAGATAATCAGGGTTTAATAGGAATCAAGATTCATTGGTGTATCAGCCTTAATTTTATAGTTCAACTCTGGACAACTGAACATGACAGATTCAATGAAGCCTAAGCCGAATGCCTTTTGCCAACTCTGAGCAGCAACTCTTCTCCATTTAAGGCAGAGATTATGAAAAAGAATGGGAAGGAATTGATTTTAGTTAATATTTAGAATTAGTTATTTGACATTTAAGTCCACTTCTACTTCGAATTTGACTTGTACATGCTGTCTCAGAGACTGGCTGCCTTTGAACGGTACACCTAGTCTTCACATTATGACCATTCAGCAACCGTTCAAATTTGCAACAGTGCTGAATGAATGGACTTATAACAGGTCCTTAGAGTTACAGTTGTGATAGCATTTCCATGGTCACAATTGTGATCCAGGTGTTCAGCCACCCAGTTCCCAATTATGACAAGCAGCAGAAAGCTGCAGTTATGCAATTGCAGTTTCCAACATTCCCTGCTGGCTCCCTACAAGCAAAGACAGTGGGGAAGCCAGCAGGAAGCTACGGTCGTGTGAAGTCTTAACTTAACAACCTACATGGTCCTTGCTTAACAACAGCAGCTGGGACTTTCGGTTTGCTAACGCAGCCACTGCAGATGCTGGAAGGTGAGCTACATCTTCTGCGTTCAGTTTTGCTCTGCTGGGGGACTCTGGAAAGGGTCAAAAGTCGCTCTGTAGGGGTGATGAGCAAGGAGGGGACCCCTGCTTGATCGCGGGAGGGCAGCAGCCCTTCCGCTCGATCCGGGGCAGCCCTCCAAACTGGCGGAGGAAAGACCAGCCATAGTAATATGGCCCGTCACTAGGCTGCAGACAGCTGAGGTCAAACTTACCACCAAGCACTTTGAAAGCAGCATGGATGAAACTGGGTGAGATCCGATCTTCTCTTTACCCTAAGTACTTTCTTTTCCTGTAAAAGCTGCCTGAAGTATCTTTCCCCCTGGGAGGAGAAAGGGAAGGGAATTTCTATCCCACCCTCTAAGAATAGCAGCAACTGACTACCCAGGGGAATTAAAGCACTAAAAGAACAACCTTAATCTAATTGGATTTATATATTCCTGAAATTTGGGGACCAATTTTTATTGGAGACTTTTGCTTTTATCTACAAAAAAGAAATAAAATTGGAAAAAGGATTATAAAAATTTTGGACTTAAAAAATCTTAAACGGCATCGGTGACATCTTGTGGCAAAGTTTGGTATTACAACTTGTTATTTCCTAAAAGAGACTTGGCTCAAAGCCCAGACCTTAGATAAGACTCTTCTGACCTACTAGCATGGCAAACCCAAACTTTGATTACAACCAAAGAACTGACAACGCAGAAGATAACAGAAGAAGTGGAACAATCAAATATTAAGACAGAGAACTCAATTGACCCACAAACACAGTTAATGGAAAATCCAGGAAAGGGAGTGACAACACTGAAAATGGAAAAGACTTTCTATATAAATCAGAAGAAATTTGAGAAAGAAGAAGAACAGATTGAATGGAAGATAAACATATCAGGACAATCATGGGGAATTGGAATAATAGGGAGACAACTTAATGAATACAAATGGGCTAGTCCTTCCAAAAAATGGCAATTAAATGGTCTCCTTTATTTCAAATAACATGTATAATAATAGAGGGAGAACTATTTGACGATCTAAAAGCACTGATATGGAAGCTTAGCTGGCAAAGGAAGAAAGCCAGAATAAGGCTGAAGAAAATTGGGGTTTTGATTTATTAGAGGGGATTTCATATTATTAATTAGAGGGTTAAAGGGAGAAGTTGAGATAAGGGAAATTCTGGTCATTAGATTTAAAATATTTGGAAATTAGTTGAAAATAAGGATTTTATCCATTTAATATTTAAAAATTAGACCTAAAAGAAAAAAAAATAATTATTATGAATATGTTTGATTTATTGATTAACCCAGGCAATATATATAATGGTTTTGATTTATTAATGGGGATATTGTATTATTAAGTAGATGATTTAATATAGTGGGAAATAGCTAACTTTTGGAAATAGAACAAGATTATATTCAAACAGATAAAATGTGTATTTTGGATATTAGATTCTGTTATGAATTGAGATAAGGCAAATCTTGGTTACCTAAAGCCTGAAAATTATAAATATTAAAGGTTAAATTGGAATATTGATGGGAAACTAAAAATTGGGAAAAATTAATAACAGGATATGGATTGATCAAGGAGAGAAGCAACTTAGAACTAAGGAGAAACTTCCTGACAGTTAGAACAATTCACCAATGGAACAACCTGCCTCCAGAAGCAGTGAATGCTCCAACACTGGAAGTTTTTAAGAAGAGACTGGACAGCCATTTGTCTGAAATGGTATTGGGTTTCCTGCCTGAGCAGGGGGTTGGACTCGATGACCTCCAAGGTCCCTTCCAACTTTTTATTATTATTATTATTATTATTATTATTATTATTATTATTATTATTATTATTATTATTATTATTATTATTATTATTATTATCATTATTATTATCATTATTATTATCATTATTATTATTATTATTATTATTATTATCATCATTATCATTATCATCATTATCATTATTATTATTATTATTGTTTATGAAGATTGAATGTAAAAAATAATTAAGATACGTATAAACTAAAATTTATTGATAAATATAATAATGATGTTTTTACTGAGTTGATATAATAAGAACTGTATTAGCTTAAATATGAAACAGTAAATGTTAAGGGAAAAAGAGAGGGAATATTTGATGTTGTAACTTGAGATTTGTACTAAAGATTTTGTTATTGAACTATTGATTAACCCAGCCACCACGTTACTTTTTAAATACTTAAATGTAAAATTGGAAAATTAATAAAATATTATATATATAAAAAACAGCAGCTGGAACTGCCATTGCTAAGTGACATGGTCACGTGACATCGTTCTTTATTGTTTTATTGCTTAGCAATGTCATAACCCAAGGACTACCTGTAAAGCAACTGTTTCAAGCAAGAATTTCTGGCTATCAAAAAAGCAAATGGTCACCTTGTTTGCCTCACTGGTTTATAGCACAGGGGAGCACAAGACTACTTTGAACCTACCCTGCCTGCCTACAGCTCCCTGCGAGCAAATGCCCCAGGGGGAATAGCAGGATAGTTGCAAGGCATTTATTCTCACTAGCATGCAATGCCATCCCTCTGTTTGCAGTCCTCAGATAAAATGCCTGTTATTATTCACAAAGCAGTTTTCTGTAAGACCCCAAGACCCAAAGTGAGGGAAAGGAGTTCTAATGAATAATGGATTAATGTCAGAGTTCTGTGTTGCCTTCCAGCTGAGCTTCATTCTCACTGGCTCTCGGTCCACCTCACCCCCTCCCTCCTCTTTCCCACTATCTTTATGTCCACAGGAGAGAAAAAAATCCCTGACTTGGTAAATTGCTAAAGGGACACTTTGAATGAATTTTAAATATATCAAAGAGCAAAGCACTGTTTTTTCCCCTAGAAAAATCAAATAGTAAAAAATCTGGCTCAGAAATAAATGGCAGAAATGGTCAGCTTAACCCAAAAAGAAAACCAGAGCCACAGAGCTAAGGGGAATAAAACATTGAAAACTGTGCCAGGCATTGGCATATTTGGCTCTTACCCAGAGCCAAAGAATGGGAGGAAAATAAATTGGTTATCATGTAGCAGGTATCAACTGTTTCTATCTGGGCATGATAGTTACTGCCTTATGACCAATTAAATTCTCTAGCTCTGCAACAGTTTTTTTAAAAAAAAAACATTTAGCAATCTTTAGCTATTAAATTTACATCCTGGCTTGTCATCAAAAATTCTATTTCCATCTGCGCTTCCAGCAAATAAGTCATTAAACCAACATTTTTAACATTACTGGGAACTTATTAGGATCAAAGCACTGAAGCCAAGGTAGAGAGAACGTGCTTGGACTCAGTGCCTTTTTATGGCTTATTAATAAAAATAATAATTTATTTAGCCAAGTAGATGATAATCAGATAGGGTCCTGCATGAAGTGATAGGACTTCAGCAAAGACCAGATACAGATTCAAAGAAAATCATGGAAGAAGAGGTAGTTACCTATTATTCTTTGTTTTCAGCCCCTGTTTCTTTGCTCTGGAATTTGAATAATGTGTTTTTCAAGGTGATGAGCCTTGTAGGCTACAGAACTTTTACATTGAGAAATAGACTCTTAGGAACTCTATAATTCATGAAAGTACATATCCAATTTCTAGAAGTAAAGTACAGTATTTTTCCTAATAATAAAGCTATTTTAATCTAAAATCTTTCTGCCTCTGCATCCATCCTACCATACATGCAGTACTATACATCATTGTTGAAAAGATTTCAAGTTTTCTGTAAAACGTGGGCAAGTTAAAGTACATAGATTAAAGTTGGTCACCTAGTCAGCCAGATATTCAGACTGTATTTGGCATTTTTATCCAGGGGCTATCAAGCCCTTCCAAGGACCTGGCATATACAGATGTTGTTAGATGGTGTTAAAGGTATCATTGAGCATGTAAGCTGTCCCAAGTAAAGCTGCCTTTTGCAACTGACTGGTGGCGGTTTTGTCAATGTTGATGGTGTTCAAGTGGTGGTCCAGATGTTTTGGAATTCGACCCAAGGTGTATATTACTGATTATTAATACCATCTTTGTTTTCTTTTACCATAGTCATTCTACTTCTATTTGCAAGTTTTTGTATTTTGTAATTTTTTTCAAGTTTTTTCTCTTCTACTGTCTCCAGGAATTACAAAGGTACCACAGATTGTTTTGTTTTTCTGATTGACCATTGACAATTGTTAAGTCTGGGGTGTTATGTGGCTGGTGCTTGTATGTTTGAATTTTAAAATCCCAGAACACTTTAGATTCTTCATTTTCTATTACTTTGTCTATTTTTGTGGTCCCACCAATTCCTGCAAGCAAATGATATTTCTTGCACAAATTCTTGTAGCAATTAACATTTTATTCAGCTTTGCTCAGAGGTGGTGTTTGCTATCTGTTGCTGTCTTCTCAATTCTGGGTTTGTATGCATTTGTTCCTAAGGCCTGGTTTTGTACAGACAGTAGCTATGATTTACTGCATCATCATCATCATCATCATCATCATCATCATCATCATCATCATCATCATCATCATCATCATCATTATTATTATTATTATTATTATTATTATTATTATTATTATTATTATTATTATTATTATTATTTTCCAGTGCTTCTTTGATCTTCCTGGTTTCTAGGTGATGCTTCTTGATTAGATATTATTTGATCTTCTCCTTCAACTTCTTTTTTTTAATCTGTTCTAGCTTGTTTGTATCTGATTTTAGCAAACGTAAAGGTTTCCCCTGTCCAGTCATATCAGACTTTAGGAGGCAGTGCTCATCTCCTTTTGTTAGCTGAACAAGCCATGTTGTCCGAAGACACTTTCATGATCATGTGGCCAGCATAACTGAACGGCGAGGTGCACAGAATGTTGTTACCTTCCCGTTGAAGTGATACCTATTTATCTACTTGCATTTGCATGCGTTCAAACTGCTAGGTTGGCAGAAGCTAGGGCAAGAACACTGTTCTTATTTCTAACCTGAGCTTCCATTTTGGTGAAGACTGCTTGGCTTTTTTTTTCTTGATTATTGATTTTGCATCCAAATATTCAGTTATAACCATAACTGTGTTGTATATTAATTGGTTTGTTTCCTGAAATGAGTTATTGCTTATATTTGATATTACAGTTTTGGCATCTTTTAATATTTGTGCTATTTGTTTCTTTGGAATAAGTTTCAATGCAAGCAATCTTTTTCAGCTGTTTTTGTGCTGTTCTATATGCTCAGCTTTTAGTTAGAGAGCTTTGTTCTTTCTGAGGAGAAGGCAGAGGAGACGGTACCATATTTGGGAATGAAAATGATTCAATAGTTATGCTGGATTTTTCCATTGCGAATTCCCCCTGGTTTGCCTTCACAGTCTGTGTTACTTCTGGCAAGGCTTTGATTTCTTTACCCTGGGTAGACCTTTTCAGTTCTTCCAATTCTGATTCTGTGGATATTTTATTTTATATTAAACAATGGCATTGGTCTGCTAGTTTCTGTTCTATTATTTATGGTTCTGGATGTTGTTCTTTATAGAGCTGATGCATTCTTTTTGGTTATTCTCTTCTTGTTGGACTTGATTTGTAATAACACATCATTATTTATTTGTTTTCAATCTTTTTTACATTTGCAAGCGGTAAACAACTTTTCTTCCAGTAGGCCTGCAGCTGCTGGCCTGGTGGTTCAGCCAACAGTTATGAGTCCTATAGTCAGTTTGTCACCAGATGTCCAGGAACTCTAGCATAGTCCTTGTTGACCCAGGTGATGACTGATGTGGTATGGGTTTCTGTAAATTACATGCCATTGTATTGTTTATGAAATAAAGCATCTGGCTTCTCTGATGAGACCTGTCCAATATCATTGAACTTCTGCTGTAGCTCTCATCTTCTTCAGAGCACACAGGCCCCACAACCATGTCAAGGTAGTGCTTCACTGGGAGATTATTATTATGTTTGGTCACAGAGTCAGCAAGATGTTTAGACTGAATATGGCATTTTTCTCAATCTATTGAGTCCTTCCCATAGATTTGGGATAAGCAGACACTGTTGTTTGATGGTGTTAAAGGTATCATCACAGGATGTAAGCTGTTCCAAGTAATAATTAGGAATAGTAATAGCTGATGATGATCATGATTTGCAGCATTTAAAAATGAGGGGTGAAATGCAAATATAGGATTAAAGTCTTTGTTTTGTTTTAAAATGATCCTGATAATAATGCTGTGATTACACAGACAGCAATGCCTCTGAAAACCCAGATGTGAGATACAGATCAGACGATTTGGGCTAATGCTGCATTTTCTGATGAATAAATAGCCCATGGATCTGAACAAATGCCTATCCAGATGCTCTTTTAATATTAACAAAGCTTAACAGTGAAATGAGGGCAACCTTAGGCAGACATATGTCATGCTGAGTTCAACAAGACTTTCTTCTGTGCCTGGGATTTCAATATTAGATTGTTCTCTTTTTACTCAGAATAAACTGCATTAATCACAGTGGAAATTAATTCTTGCATATATTAGGTACATGGCTCTTAGGTCTAAAAGTACAAGGTACCTTTTCACTGTACGGAGCAATGTGGAACGAGCCTCGTTGTGAAAAGTGATAATAATGCTTGTGGCCGGCAGATCTGTGGTGTAGTGAACAGATGCACATCTATAACAAATGAGAAAAAATGAGTTTTCATCAGACAGAACACATGCCTCCATTTCTAGAGAATTAACTAATAAAAAAGAAATTCCCAATTAGGTAAAATTTCACCAATCCTGATACACATATTTAGCACCCAACTGAATTTTGTTATCCTGCCAACACATTTCCCAGTACAACATCTTTTTTACAATTGCAATTCATCACATGCTGGCAGTGCTGACAACAGGGTTTAGCACACATTGGATTATATAACTGCCAGGAACACTTGTTAACAATGGTTTCAATGCCATCAAGACAGAAGATGGCACCTATTTATACCTTTTGCTGCATAATTGATACAGGAATGGGAAGAAAGAAACAGATGCAAATCCAGGATGGATTAAATCAGCAGGTGGTCTTAATTCTTTCATAAACCTAGCAGCTGATGATGAGGTGATGTGGCATGTAGTTACATGGCTCAGCAGCAACTGTGGAGCGTGGAGCTCACGCTCTTAGTAGCAGGATGCATGGAGCAGTTAAGCTGACATTATCCAAATCATATTCACTCACACAGGCTGTTGATATTAATCGTCTTTACTTAGGGGAAGAGTTGACTTCCCTTATTGGCTTCTGATTTTTGCCAATAACAGTATGGCTTCTTTCTCTCTTTGGTTTCAAGGATTAGTGTTAGGGTGTATGGAAAAATGAGAGCTATACTGGTGATCAATACCTTCATGGTTTCATTTCTAATTATCAGTCAATTACCAATATTCCATTTCTTAGTAACATGATTGAGAATCTGGCAGCTTCACACTTCCAGATATCACACTTCAATGAAAATGATTTATTATTACATTGCAGCGTGCATTTCACCAGCTAGAATGGTTTTGGAAATTGAAGACATTAATATGGGTGCCTCATTTAATGATGGTGTTTGGGGCTAGAATTTTCATCACTATGGGGCATGTCATGTGACTGCATCTCTTAGCAATGGAAATTCCAGCACTCCCATTTAGCGTTGATAAGTGAATCACTGTGGTTTTTTATGCAAGGACACCTTCTGGTCACCATTTGTGACCAATTTCTCCCTTGACTTTGTTTGTAGGAAATTGGCAAAGAAGGTCAGAAATGGTAATCAAGTGGCTGTGGGACACTGCAACCAGTAGTGGGATTCAGCTGGTTTGCACCACTTTGGCAGAACCGGTAGCTAATTTTTTGTTGCCCAGGCCCAGAATGGACTTCCGGTAGTGGCATCCACACAGAGAACCGGTTGTTCACGTATTTGAATCCCACCACTGACTGCAACCATATGTAAGTATGAGAACTAGTCATAACTATCACTTGTTCAGCACCACTGTATATTTGAACAGTCGCTGACCAAGTAGACATTAAACAAGAACCAGTGTACCTTGATTAAATATAGTTAATCCACAATATAGTACAAAGACTGCTTTAGTCACCTTAGTGGACAATCTGTGCTAGAAAGAAAATGTAGGGAATGCACAGACTAGATTGGTCAAGGTCAGAGGGAAACAACATGACACTGGACTGGTCTGTCACCATAACAATAGACAAACTGAAGAGCTTTCAGCCTGTTATAGTAGACAGGCAGCAGAAAGAGATTCAAAATGGAAACTTTGCAACCTGCACTCTGAAGATGTTGGATTTCTTCAGTGATGGCTTTGAGTGCTGTTGGGAAGAAAAAAGCTGGACAGCTGAAGAGTCCTGCACTGTGTTCTGTTGAGAAGTGCTATTTCACAATTTGGGAATGCTACTTGAGCTCCAACTGTCATTGGATTTACACCATCATAGCAACTTTCAATTGGCATTGTCTTATTGTGCTTCAGGAAGATGCAATCCTACCAGCATGGCAAAATCTTTAATTTCACTGGAGACAAGAATATGGAGACAAGAATTTCAAAATAGCTTTTTATAAGAAACCGAGAGGCTTGTTCTCACTTGTACCTAACCATGCCACAAATATTTCCTGGTAACCTCTTTTTTCTGCCCTGCCTTCATGATGTTGCCGTCATTTGATTTCCTAGCTCATATCTGAGGCTGCCTTAAGTTGTCCTTAGCTGTTTTTCAATGTTAAAATAGTTTTTTTTTCCTCCTCATCTCAGTGCATTCTAAAATCATAGGCATAATTACATGGCATTGAATTGAAAGAATGGGATCAGCGCGACTTCTATTGGCTACTTTAGGTTTGTTCAGTAATGGCCTCCCCTTTGTGATCCCTAGAAACTGCCCTATATGTGGCTATTCTGATGTGATTAGTGGGAGAGACTGGATCTTTCACATCGGTATCTCCCGTGCCTACAAGGTTTCAAAGCTGATGCTTGGCTCAGCTATCTGACCTGAAAAAAGGGATCAACCAAATTAGCAACTGACAGACACTGAAAGGTTGTGATGTCCAGAGGGAGAGAAACATAATGCAAAAAAGCAACTGTATTAGCTCTTCCATAGTACCCTTGATATAGTGATGTCCACCCATCCTTGAGTTAACAGAAAGCTGAATCCACCATGAAAACTGCTGTCCCCTCTATTGTCTTTGTTCTCAGTCACCGCCAGTTACTTAAGCCATGGACCTCAGAACTTCACTGGATGTCATAACTGATCCATGACATTACATTTTAAAAATAGCCGAACTCTTACAAGCTGTGTTCTCAGGAATCTTTTGCAATTTAAATTTTTTTAATTATATAAAATATTTCTTATGTTTTAAATTGAGGTTCTTGTGACATCACATGGCAGGCTGAAGTGCTGCTAACTGCCTAGCAATGACCCACATGGCTGAACCATGGACTAGGATCAGTAGAGCTAGCGTGCATTATTTCATATCTGGCAAACTTCTCCTGTAGCAACTTATATTGCGAACAATTAGAATCTCTCAGGGCTTTGCTCTGAAAGATTTATTACAAAGCAGATTAAAATTTCAACACAAGGAGATCCTTATCTGAGATCCTTTTCCTTTGTATACCTTGTGCCATTGTTCCTGAAAGAATTTCCAACTTGAACTTCAACTAGGTGCAATTCCATCCTTAGTAGGCTACAAATCCCCAAATAAATACTTAGTACCTGCATCTTCCACCACTGCTGCTTAGTTAAAATCCTAAGAATCAAAGGGCCTTTCTCCACTTGCATTAAACATAACATGAACAACTCTTCTTCCCTCTCTTTTTGGCTATGTCTTCATGATATTTCTTCACCTCACTCCTAAATTTTATCCAAGGCAGCCTTAGCTTTCTTTTGTGACTCCACTTTTCAGAGTAATCATCCTGTTCTAAAGCACTGTTTTCTACCTCTTACTAAATCTATATTTAAAATTAGCTTAATTTAACAGCTAGCAAGGTGGTACAGATGGCAAGAGAAAGGGGTGCAGACTCATTACCCACCACATAATGCTCCAAATGACTGTGTGATCAGAGATTGGGAGCTTTGAAGGAACCAGCTAGTCCAGGGGTCTTCAAACGTGGTCCTTTTATGACTTATGGACTTCAACTCCCAGAATTCCTCAGCCAGCGTGCCTGGCTGAGGAATTCTGGGAGATGAAGTCCACAAATCATAAAAAGGCCAAGTTTGAAGACCCCTGAGCTAGCCCTTCCTAATCATCATCTTCATTCAGCCTGGAGATCAGCTGCTGAAAATGTATGCAAAGCCTGGAGTAAGTTTTGACAAGAGGTCGAACCCATCAAAACTTCCCTCCTGTCAAAACTGGCCTCCCTCCCTCTCCAGCCACAGTCCTCATTACTGAGAGGGATTGGTTGGTGTTTTCCTCCCAGTTGGTGACAAGAGAGGAAGGAAACAAAGCTGAGGGAATGAACCAATTCATTTCCTTTTGGCAGAATCTCTGTGTAGCAGGACAGGGATTGGTAGTGGGAATAGCAAATTTTACACCAGTACATCAGTAGCTGTTGGCCAATTTGAAATCATCTTTTCTTTTTCCAGTATGAGAAGACAGAAAACAGAGGAAACCGATTAATATTTCTTCAGGCAAAGCAACAGGAGACTGCAACAAACTGCATTCAATCATTACCAATCTTCAAGTAAAAGAAACAAACAAAAAACATATTCCTCACAAAATAGGAAGCCACCTGCTCTGGTTGTTTTTCCAGTACATATAATATGCATTTATTTGACCATTTGTGAGCAATCACTCCATTGTGCATAAAATGTATGCTAAGCTGTGAGGGTAAAATAGCAACTTGTTGATACCTTTTGAAGCCAGGTGCTTTCTTCACTCATTGTTAGCATCTGCAGTGAAGAAGAATGGGAAATAACATTCTAGATAATATTCCAGGTGAGGGCCTGGCAACTCTAAAGGGGGGAGAGTTTAGTTAAAACTGAAGAAAAAAGTGAGATGAATTTTTACCAATGAGAAAATAAACTGCCCATAAACTGACATGGTTTCAGATAAATTGGCATTGAGAAGCTCAGTTCTCAAAGCCAGCCAAAACATGCAAGCATATTGGTCCAGATCCTCAGTCAGCCTTTATAATAGCTACAGAAATCAAATAACTCATGCTATTTTGAGAGCAAGTCGGTCTGATGTAGAGGTTAAGATATCAATCTAGAAATCAGGAGACTGTGAATTCTAGTCCCACCTTAGGCATGAAGCCAGTTGGATGATGTTAGGCCAGTCAACTCTCAGCTGTAGGAAACAGACAAGGACAAACTACTGAAAATCTTGCCAGGAAAACTGCAGGGTCTAGTCCAGGCAGTTGCTAGGAATTAATGCAGACTTGAAGGCACAAAAAAATGTGATTGAGAAGCAAAAGCACAGTAATTTTCTGCCCCTTGCCATCTTGAATGGTCTGATGTACGTAAGCATGTCATTTAATATTTCAGCAAAATTATAAACAAAAGTGCTGTATAGACTTATGGAAAAGCCCCTCCACAAATGAGCCAAGCCTCAAATTTTTAAGCAAACTAGGAAAAATGGGCCATAAGCTGAACCACAAATTTTTCATATGCTGTTTCAATATATTCTAAAGGCCTTCACTTGTTTTCATATGTTGTATCAATAAACGTTTTCTAGGACAGATTCCATTTCAAATTTTTACAACTGATCTTATCCATAGATGCTTATTTTTCATGCTATTTTGGTTTGACTTTGAAGAGTTCTAGAAGAAAGGGAAATTGTTTAGTCTAATTGTTGCTTGTTGTAATCAGCTTTTGCACCAGGAAAATCTCATGCAAGCATGGGAAACATGTACATGGATGTGATATATACTGAAGGAGGGAATAAGGGAGTGTACAGGAATGATTGATGTCTTCTTTATGATGTAATGGCTCTGTTGTCTGATTTTCATTGACTAACAAAAGCAATGCTACCAACTTTCTAAGGTATGGCACTTCTGGACGTAACTCTGCCAGCGTTCCAGATTGTTGGCCACCCAGCTGCTTAATTTGATCAAATAAAGTGCTGCTTGATCAAGAAGTCTCCGCTTGGGTTATCTGATTAGATTGATATGGTATCTCAAGTTCAAGTAAGGAACCGGCACCTTACAACTTACCTGCAGGTATATACAGGTACTTTAGCGAGTATTACCATATAATAATACAATACATGCGGATAAGTTAAGCCCAAATTTGAGAGTGGTTTATTCTTGGCTTATCCATGAGTATCTACAATATCAGGTTATTTATATTTTATTAAATTCCTGCTTGTTTTGCATGACTAGATACGATGAACACAGGATATTCTTTATTTTGGATGTTCAATTCACATATCTTTTTTCCGTTTATGGCTGAGGCAGCATATCTTATATCATGCCATAGTTTTTTTTTATCTAGGCCAGACATGTCAAACTCGCGATGTCACGTGACATCGCACAACATATCGGGACGGTTTGGCATTGCCAGCAATGGGGTGGGCGCGGCTTCCAGATGACGTGTCTGGCCCATGGGCCAGCAATTTGACACCCCTGATCTAGGCCCACAGCTTTTCAATATTTTTATTAATGACTTGGGTAAGAATGTGGAGTAAATGCTGATCAAATTCACAAAACTGAGTCAGACAGCTACTACCCAAGTAAACAGAAATAAAGTAAAAATGATCTTCATAAGTTAGAGAAATGGACTGAAAGTAACAGAATGAAATTTACCAGAAACAAGTGCAACGTTATTCACCTAGAAAACAAAATCAAATGCAAAGGGAATAGGATGGAAGATACCTGAAATGGTCATGATACTGTATTTCTGGAAAAGAGACTAATTGGATGCAAACTAAATATTATACAGCAGCCTGATACGGCTTCCAAAAAGACAAATAAAATTTTAGGTTGTATCAACAGTAGTACAGAATTCAAATTATGGGAAGCTATCATTTTATTTTATTCCGCTTTGGTCAGATCACATCTTGAATACTGTTCTAAGCACCAGATTTTAAGAAGCATTTTAAGAAAGTGGACAGTTTCAGAAAAGGATAGCAAGAATTATTAAAGGATTACAGACCCAGTTTTGTAATGTGAAAGGGAAAAAGGAAGTTGTTAACCTTGAGAAGAAAAGAATGAGGCAATACATATAGAAGAAGATAAAGACCTCTTCTCTTTCAGCCACAGAGAAGAGGGAGTCAGGCTATTCTCCAAAGCACCTGAAGGCAGGACAAGAAGCAACGGGTGGAAACTAACCAAAGAGAGAAGCAACCTAGAACTAAGGAGAATGCTCCAACACTGGAAGTTTTTAAGAAGAAACTGGACAGCCATTTGTCCGAAATGGTATAGGGTTTCCTGCCTCAGCAGGAGGTTGGACTAGACTAGATGACCTCCGAGGTCCCTTCCAACTTTATTATTATTATTATTATTATTATTATTATTATTATTATTATTATTATTATTATTATTATTATTATTATTATTATTATATGAAAAAAAATAAATTTAAATTTTAGAAAGGCAAATTATAAATAAATCCTAACAGTAAGAACAGTACAATAGTGGAACTAATTATCAAAATGGTGGGCTCCTTTCACTGGATCCATGTCTATTGGACAGCCAGGCATGTTTTAAAATTCCTGCACTGAACAGAGTGTTAGACTCAAATGCAGATCTTTCCAAATCTATAGGTTGCTATATTTTTCAGTAGTATAGCCTTTCCCTTATGTTGTATAGATTCCTTCTCTGTTTATTAAAGGGATGAAGTGGAAAACAGCATTGTTCAAAACAGGAAGAATCAATTTGTATTGATGGTAAATTTGAGGAATTGCAGCAAAGTATAAAGATATCACCTTTCTCTTTCATTCCTTCAGTCTGTGTCCACCTGCTGATCAGAAACTTTGATGCTGAACCCATGCATCCATGAGGTAGTCCAACTCTATCTCCTGAAACATGCATGATCTATCTTTAGATTATGGAGGACCTGGCCATTTTGCACATGACCCCCTTCTTACTTCCAAAGCACCAACTAAGTGCGCTAAGAGTGTCAGTACATTTCATCGTTTATCCTCCTTAACCAAATCCCACCTGCTCCTTTATTGTGCAGACTGATGGTTCAGATTTCTCCTTGGGAATTGGGCTTTGCTATCAACTCTAGAGTTCTGATTCAGTGCTTGCCAACCATTTTGACTTTGAAGTGAAGGGAAAGTTGTTTGAAGAAGGAGAGGGAGTTTCTACAGCTACTGAAAGAGACACAACGATTGCATGCCCAAAATTGTGTGGAGGGAGCTCCTGATGAATTGGTATAGGAGAGACAAAATGCCCATCTTTCCCACACAAGAAAAAGGGAGGGGGAGATTCACTTGGCACCTCCAAGTCCAGCAGAAGGAGGGATGGAAACAAAGATTGAGACTGAAGCATGTGAGTCAGAAACCAGTATTCCACAAATGGAACAGAACCATCATATAAGACATTGGTGTTTCACAATTTCAAGCCAAGGAAAAAAAGCCCCAAAGTCCTTTGAGCAGAAAAACATGCAGATACATGTATATGAATCCATTTCTGTGTTCTGCACCAGGCAAATCTTCTATACAGTAAGCCACATATCTATTAGTATATGATCTGTTAAGCTTCAGCTCTTTTTGAATGCAGAGTTGTGTTTCAAGAGAGATTTATAACCATGACAGATTTGAAGTCTGGTCATTTGGGACCTTGGAGCAAACCAGGTTTCCTGTGTTTTTCCCCTCCTTTTTTTATTGGTCTGAAAGTCCTTGTTTTAGAGCAAAACTATGCCCATCCTAGTCAGGTTGTTCAGGTGACAGTCCAGAATTAAGAACAAAATGCAAGAATACATGTTCTAAAGAATCTTTTTCATTCTTTAGCAACTGCTCTATATAAAAAGATATATCCAAACACCTTTTCATCCTCAAAAACTTTTGTCATTTCCCTCCTCCTCACATGCACTTTTTCTCTCCATAAATTAGAGCAAAACAGAACAAAACTTATTATTGAATAATATGGGCATCTTCTTTTCCTATTGTACAAGTAGTCTTTGACTTACAACAGTTCATTTAGTGACTGTTCAAAGTTACAATGGCACTGAAAAAGGTGACTTATGACCATTTTTCACACGACTGTTGCAGCATTCCCATGATCATGTGATCAAAATTCAGATGCTTGGCAACTGACTCATGTTATGATTTATTACGGTCGCAGTGTCCAGGGGTCAAGTGATCACCTTTTGCAACCTTCTGACAAGCAAAGTCAATGGGGAAGCCAGATTCACTTAACAACTGTGTTACTAACTTAACAACTGTCGTCATTAACTTAACAAATGTGGCAAGAAAAGTCATAAAATGGGGCAAAACTCACTTAAATATCTCATTTAGCAAGAAAAAATTTGGACTCAATTGTGGTCATAAGTCAAGGACTACCTGTACAAATAGGTTAGGAGATTTGTAACCTCAGTAGCTAATGTTGTTCCCTTCAGTGACAGTAAATCAATGAGCAGACCAATACTGGAGGTGGAGTAGGAGAAGGAAAGTGAGCTCAAGTCTCAAAGAGGTTTTAAAATGAAAGAGCTTTTTTCAGCTGCTTCTAAGTGCATCCTGCTCATTAAAGTGAATACCTGTAGTAAGATGGGTAGCCAATAAATTTAATAGATGATGATGATAGATTGAGAGAGAGAGAGAGAGAGAGAGAGAGAGAGAGAGAGAGAGAGAGAGAGAGAGAGAGAGAGAGAATAGATATGTGAAAAGACCATGAGTTTTCCAGGCCTGTCATTCATTTAACTGTCTCCTCCCATTGCCGTGTATAGTTAATGAATGTGTTGAGTTAGTCAGATCTAACTCAATTTTGGAAGTATATCTAGAAGTATATCTGCCTTTCATCATTGGTGAAAATAGTTTTAAAAGGGGAATGGAGATATAGGGCCTTCAATTGAAGATCCTCAGTACCCAGTTCCAGTAACAAAATCTTAAAGCAATAAAGGCCAAAGTTTTCAGAATAGAGAATTTCAAAGCATTGGGTAGGTAAGAGAAAAAGGGAGGCACCACCATAAAGGAGTCAAGTTCTGATGGCATGAATACTTAGCACACCAAGGTGCCTTTTAAAGCAGCTTTTCCCCCCCCCCACCCCCAAAGCTAGGAAAAGCAACTATTTTATTCATGACTTATTTAAATGAGATTGTTTTATATATTATTACTGTTTATGGTTATTACTGAACTGCTAGATAAAAATTAGAGACGCAAGTATCGATAACAAATACAGATGGGATTCATCGTAGATTAAAAAAAAGTGTGTGGTAAAATAATGATACTGTGATCGTTTAATAACGTTAAAGGTTCGGGATTACTTTCCATTTACCCTTTTGTTGTTAGTTCGTGTAATCATAGAATAACGTGATTAAGTGTAGATAAAAAAAAGTGTACGTATTAAAACCAAATAATATAGAGAAATTAGGTATGTTTTTATATGTTATGTTTCTTTGCACAAAGGATTTATGCCTGCTTGTTTCAGCATGGGATGAAATATGGAATAGACTTTTCCATAGAAAGCTATCAATTAGGAACACTTGGATCAATTAACCAGTGGAACACCTTGCCTCCAGAAATCGTGGGCGCTCCATCACTGGAGATTTTTAAGAAGAGACTAGACAGTCACTTGTCTGAGATGGTATAGGTTCTCCTGCTTGAGCAGAGGGCTGGACTAGAAGACCTCCAAGGTCTATTCTATTCTATTCTATTCTATTCTATTCTATTCTATTCTATTCTATTCTATTCTATTCTATTCTATTCATTAGGATCCTAATCATGGTTCGGCCATATGCTGCTTGCATATGTAAATAATAATAATATAATAATAATAAAGTTGGAAGGGACCTTGGAGGTCATCGAGTCCAACCCCCTGCTCAGGCAGGAAACCCTACACCATTTCGGACAAATGGCTGTCCAGTCTCTTCTTAAAAACTTCCAGTGTTGGAGCATTCACCGCTTCTGGAGGCAGGTTGTTCCATTGGTTAATTGTTCTAACTGTCAGGAAGTTTCTCTTTAGTTCTAGGTTGCTTCTCTCCTTGATTAGTTTCCATCCGTTGCTTCTTGTCCTGCCTTCAGGCGCTTTGGAGAATAGCTTGACTCCCTCTTTCTTGTGGCAGCCCCTGAGATATTGGAACACTGCTATCATGTCCCCCCTTGTCCTTCTCTTCGTTAAACTAGATACCTTTAAATAGTTTCTGGTGAACACAAACTTTAAATTTTATTATCAACATAATAAGGACCACATGACTATGGAGATTCTCAATTATCCAAATCTGCTTGTCCCAAAAGTGCTTTTTCCAAAAGGCAACTGGACTTTCTTGGGTTTTTCCTTTGAAAACATTTCACTTCTCATCCAAGAAGCTTCTTCAGTTCTGATTGGTGGGGAATGGAAGGATTTATATTCAGTCATTTAAGAGACTGACAACCAATCCTCAGAGTGTTAACAGCCAGATGACTGCAAAGAATATAAATCCTGATCAGTGCAAAAGTATGGGTTGCCTGCCCAAGATGCAGTGTAATAGTGTTTTAAAATAGGTACTGCACAGGTACAAACCTGGCACTAGGACTATATAAAAACCATTTCACAAATTAAATGTTTACATGAAAAGCATATATAAAAGTCAAGTCTTTCAGCTGCTTGATAAATATACCTATGTTATTGAATGATCCAAATTCTCATCTAGAACTAGGGAAGTCTGACTGAAATTATTAAATTCATTAAGTATTCTTTGTCACCACCTCTGCCTAATGGACAAGGTTCTGAATAAGAAAAGACAACAGTAAGTGTAGTAAAGCAGAATGAAGTAGTCTTAATAAGAGCAGATGTTCTTCCAAAATTGCCTTTGAAAGCACATTGCTGATATGAATCCCAAATCATCCTTGTATTGCTTGGAAAAATGAATCAAATGCTTAACTCATTCAGCGTTTCCCAAAGAGATCACTAAGTCATGTCAAGTGAATCAACTTTTGGCTGGTTTGAAAGCGGTCTTGGAGCTTGAATTATGTGTGGCATTTTTGAAACCTATCTTTACTTTTCAAAGTCAACCCACTGGTCCTTGGAAAAGGACTACCTGATAAGAAAGCAAGCTAAAAGAATGCATTACTATTATGTCCACAGCAGTGCCAAATGATAGATGATCACATGCAATTTGTTACCATTAAACTGTCATCCTCAAACTGAAAATGGATGATTAGGCATGTTGCATAGAGGCACATTTTTTTAACATAAGCTTCAATTATTTTTGGGTTATGTGTGTGCCAGAATACATTTTGAAATGTAGACATGTTGGGACAAAAATTAAACGAGGTGAAATAAACACTATATTAATTTAATTGATTGATTGGAATATTACAGCCAGTTTTGGTCGCCATGATATAAAAAAGGTATTGGGCTTCTAGAAAGAGTGCAGAGAAGAGCAACAAAGATGATGATTAGGGGACTAAAGGGTAAAACATATGAAGAATGATTGCAGGAATTTGGTATGTCTAGTTCAATGAAAAGGACTAGGGGTGACATGATAGTAGTGTTCCAATATTTGAGAGACTGCCACAAAGAAGACTGCCAAAGCACCAGAAGGCAAGACAAGAAACAATGGATGGAAACTAATCAAGGAAAGAAGCAACCGAGAACTCAGGAGAAATATCCTGACAGTTAGAACCAGTGCTTTTTTTTGTCATAGAACGCACGGAACGACGTTTTTTTGAAGGGAAGAACCGACTCCTTCTAAGCCACCAGTGTGAGTAAAGCTCTGGCTTGGCGAAAGGAAACTGCCCGGGGAAATTGGGGGCATTGAAGGTTGACCCGGAAACACTTCCATGGCCCTGAAAGCAGACCCTCTTCTCTGCCTTGGTTCATGGAGCTCCCCCCACCACTGCCTCCTGTCCTCACCCCCACATTGGCCACCAGGGACCAGGACTGGCTTCTGGAGCGAATCTCTTCAAGGGACCAGGCACGCTCCCAAATCAGCAGCACCATTGCTGTCTTGGTTGCTCTGGCTCCAAAGGAAACCTCTGTGTCATCAGAGGCAGAGGAAGACGAGGTGGCAGAAGACATCCCAGCTCCAAACAAGCACCCTCTCAAAAGCCACGGCAATGCCATCTGTCAGCTGATGCTGCTCACGTGATCTGCACCTCAGAAGCTCCCTAAAGCTGTCCCCCCCCCCCCCACTCCTTAAAGGGTTTTCGATTGGAGCCAGAGCTGTGCATGAGTTCTGGCACCTTTTTTTTTTTTTTTTAA